>NC_047106.1:82088346-82378037 GCF_902500255.1 Thalassophryne amazonica
AGCTCTAAGACCCTGCAGACTTGGCAAGGCCTGTGCAGCCGGAAGTTGGCGGACAGGACTAGTAGCAGGAAGCCGTGCGGCGGGGTGAGCTGCGGCAGCACACACTGCCACTACAAATCTCCAGCTGTGGTTCTGCACATGGCCAAGACGGACCTGCACTCAGACAGTCCCACGCATGTCTGAGAGCCACGTGCGTGCACACGCTTGTGAGGTGCTGCTACACAGACTTTGTCACAGTATGTTGGAATGCTGCTGTCACCACAGGTGCAGACGTCGCTGTGACAAACTATCCGCAAACAGTATTCACTAAAGGGAAATGTTCACAGTATTCTTATTCCTACTTTTCTGTTCCATAATGTTTTGTGCAACAACAACAAAAAGAGACTGATATGGGAAATAGTATCCTGTTCTCTCTGAAAGTGGCACGATTAAGTGTAAATTTGTTTAAATGTTCTATTTATTGTAAATATATTTAATTTAAGCTCAACTTGGCTAGTAGCAGATTTGCTGTTTAGATGCATTTATTGAAGGTCAGTTAAGTGCCTTTTCTAAGAACTCTGGTTCTGGCCTTTTGGAGGAAAATAAATTTGTTGATCTCATGTTGAACTGCTTTGTGTTATTTCAACAGAATCTTTAAAAATTTATAAATTAATAAATACTTTCAAAAGTCAAGTTTTAATAGTCACAGGCAGGTTGTGTCACCTTTTGCTCCTGGGCCTGAAATGAGTCGTCGCTTAATACACCAGTAGAGAAAAATGAGTGATGAATCACTGAAGTGATGCATCATGAAAAGTGCAATTTATTTTGACTTGTTTCAGCTTTTCAAATGTATTTTCTCATTTTCTGTTTTGACTTGTTTTAAACTGTTTAACGGCAACAACATTAGAATTTTATAGATCTCTAAACCAGTGACAAACAGCTGTAAAATCAATTAAGGTTTCCACATTTTTAGTTAAACTGATTTGGAATGTCTTTAGAATAATTTAAACTGTTTTTAAGGAGCTTGAATTGTTTTGGTAAATCAGTTGTTTTGTTACCTGGCTTTATGCACTTTCCAGCATCCATCCATCCATCTTCTACCGCTTAGTCCAATTAAGGGTCGTGGGGGGCCGGAGCCTATCCCAGCAGTCACAGGGCATGAGGCAGGGTACACCCAGGACAGGACGCCAGTCTGCCGCAGGGCCACAAACAGACAAACACAGACACACGCACACCTAAGGACAATTTAAAGATTCCAATCCACCTAACCCGCATGTCTTTGGATGTGGGAGGAAACCGGAGCACCCGGAGGAAACCCACGCAAACACGGGGAGAACATGCAAACTCCACACAGAAAGGCCACGGGAATAGAACCCACAACCTTCTCGCTGTAAGGCAACAGTGCTAACCACTAAGTCACCGTGCCACCCCACTTTCCAGCAATGGTTTAAAAATTGTTTTAATACATCTAAATTAGATTTGGTTGTAAAGCTTTTATATAACTCAAAACCAAATCGTACACTGGTTTAAGAAGAATTTCAATTTGCTACATTTTGAGATAAACAGATTTTGACTGGCTTTAGCTGTTTAATTATCTACTAAACTCATTTCTTTTGGCTTCTCTCACTTTGCTCGGGGTCACTACCCAGTGTGCCACATGTTTTTTACGCCAGATGCCCTTCCTGACACAGCTCCAGACGTGCATGAAGAATGGGATGTGGGAGGCCTTGAACCATCTGTTGCACCACTACAACCTGTTTAATTATTTAACTGTTTAGAAATTTAAACTCATTTAGCAACTTTCAAGTCAACGTGTAAAATCTCTTAAATGGGTTATAACAAAGAAAAGTAATAGAAAATGTGGTTGAAGCTGCTTTTATACAGCGCTACGTAATGTAATCTGCTAAAATTGGGTGTAAAATATTGATTTTAAGGTAAATTGATGTTACCTACTTCAATTGTTATATGCCAAGGATTTATGATTTTCTAAACTACTTTTTAAGAGCTTTAAACGTGTTTCAAACTGGTTCAGATCAGATTGCACTACATGACTATTAATAACAGTAAAATCTGTTACGCTGGTTTAATGTGGTCATATGGTCAATATTTAGCTATAAATCAAGGATAAAGTGGATTTAAACTCGCATCAAGTACATTCATTTTGGCTTGTTATAAGGTGTTTTACACAAGCACATAGCTATAACTCGTTAAAAACATAATCTCTTGTATTTCTCTTGATTTAAATGAGTTAAAACAACACTAAAGACTTAAACAGGTTTATTGTTCTTAAATTGTAGATCATCTGATTGTAATGACATTTGTATAGCTCTGAAAAATGGTAAACTGGCTTTAAACTACAAAAGTGTAAATAAAACCATTTTTTTCTCTGTAAATGGTTCTATAACAAGGAAATAAGAAAAATGTAAACTTTTTGTAACAGCCTTAGATATGTTTCTAACTAGTTTAAAACAAACATGTATTTACTGACCTCATGTGGCTTATAACAACAGAACGTGTGGTCAAATTAGAGATCATGTAATTGTAAATATTTTCAGTCATCTTTAAACCAATGCAAAAACATTTTTTGCCGGATTTAAAGTCACCACATTTTTGAAAAACTGAATTTGAGTCTAAACCAGTTCACATCAACCACTTAAGAATAAACAGCTGTTAAACATCTTTAAATTGTTAAAAACCAGACATTTTTCAGTGGCTTTGAAGGCAGGAGCTAAAACCTCTTTAATGTAAAGGAAATTCAGATCATTGGATTCTATTCATAACTAATGTCAAACTGGGTTTACATAACATTTTGAGTTAAAATGATTTTATCTAACAAAAATTTTTTTTTTTTTTCTCTAAACAAGTCATATAAGGGCATCTCTGCTTCTGAGAAATTGCATCTAAAACCTTTTGCAAAGATTTTGCAAAAGGTGTATTTTTTTTTGTTTTGTTTTTTCCTGCTTTTCTCTTGCTGGGATTCACTCTGCCAAATGTGTGTCCTGTGCACACCACGTCCCACAGGCATCCCCCACAATAATCCTCAAAGAGAATCACAAATGAAAAGAGCGACAAACCGTGGCAAGTATTAATGTTTGCATCATCATCTTCGGAATGCACGAGGACTCTGCGGATGAATTAAAAGCTCTGTTAATCCTTCTGCATGCAACGCTTTGATGTCAGAGGACAGAACTGGTGCTTTGTGGCTCTTATGTGAATTTAATGTGTTTCTGGTGTGAATAAGGAGAATGGCAGTAAACAAATATTTTTTTCTTTGCCATTAAATCCCACTTCATCTTTAAATGCTAAAATTTAATATATTTAACTTGCAGAAATAATGGATCTTTATGTCATAATAATCTGCCAGCAGGCTGAAATAATCATGCATGGCATTTGCTATTTAAAAATAAAGACCCTCAATTTGATTCGAAGGTCTTGCAGCTAACTTTCCTGCAATAAAGTCCATTTAATCATGCAGCAGAGCCATCATATTCTCACATGGTCCACAAAAAAGTGAAAGTAAATAGCTTTGACATTACTTTTAACAATTTAGGTGCCAAGGTAAATTGCTGACCCACACACTGAGTCATTTCGCAGCAAAACATGCTGGAAATTCCGGCGTTTGACACTGGAATTGTTTATTATGTCTATATGTAATTGTGTGTCGTGTCACCAGCAGCACATGGGAGTGATAGCATGGAAAAGTGTGATGACCAGGATTGTGTTTTCCTACACAGCTTCATTACTTTAGTGGAATCTTAGCAGGATGTCTGGGCATGATCCAAGCAGTCATCCTCCTCTCAAGTTATTTATATTTTTTTCTTGTACTGTGGCTTGCACCAGACAGTAGACTAAATCAAGGTTTGTGACTGTACAGTAAATTATTTCCACTTGCTGTGGAGTGGGGATTTAAACGATACAAGAGTTAAAGCTACAGTGTGTAAAATTTAGTGCCATCTAGTGGTGGGGTTGCAGATTGCAGTTGCATTATGCATGTTTTGATGATGGGGATTCATGCTGCCTGACTTCTTTTGTAATCAGCAATATGTATGATTTTCTGTTTCACAAAAAATTAGGGTTTTCAAAGTTGCTGGCCTGCCAACCAGTAGACAGTGTATAGAACAGCAAGTACTGATTCCTCTTATTTTTCTTTAGTCATATGTCTGTGCTACAAAATGTGAAAAGCAGAGTAAGTATCTCTCTTTTGGGTTACTGCATCAACATGGCACTAAATCTCATTTCATATTGGGCTGGACAACGTGGCTGCTCCCATGTAAATATGACAAAGTCATAGTAATATCATGAAAACACATCAGCTCATTTTTTAAGGGAACTACTGTGTGCACTTAGAAACAGATGGTCAGGAATTCTTCCTTTTCTACTTATACACATCTGTAAATCCTGCACACTGTAGCTTTAACACACTTTACTTTTTTAGACCAAGGTGTGTGTGCACTGCCAGCATCATCTCATTACTCAGCCATTCTAGATGTTGTCCAAGGCTCAGCCCCTGACACTAAGTGGATTATGTTTAACTCTTTTTTGGGGGGGGGGGGGGTGTCTTGGACCCATCTCACAACCGGAGATGGGCTTGTGGTGTTTCAGCTATATGTTCCAGTTGATGAGTGTCTGAACGGGGGAGTGTGCTTCCCCCACAGTTTACACTCCAGTGACGTGACCCCGAGAGGCCAAACACTCTGTGTGTGTGAGACACAAACCAGCTTGTCCCACCTGCACTGATTAGATAGGAAGGACTGAACAGCAAAGAACATGTGGGTAGGACAGAACTCAGCAGCAGCAGTGCTTTGTTTTTAACCGTGGTTACATAAAGTTTTTCAGAAAGCTGGTACAGCTCAGCAGGTGTCTCACAAAGAGATATTAAAGTTTACAGAAAACAAATATGTCACTAACACCAAAGTGTTCACATTATCATTATGCAAATCTTCCGTAGTTGTGTATGTGATGCAAACAAGGTGCATTGCAAAGGTGCACCCACTGAAAGTTCAGATTTGTTTAGCTTTGGACTGACCTTTGTATGTGCAGCTAATGAGAGCAGAGTAGGCGAGTACAGCAGTTACTGTAGTCACAGTTGAGTATTTTGTATTTACCAAGGGGTAGTAAACTTTGATGGTCTCAGATGAAGCCCAACCAGAAGAAGAAAAAGTTGTAGTGCCTTGACTGGCTGCCTGAGGCTGTCTCCAAAATCGAGCAGGTTCCCATTTCAGTTCATGTTAAAATGTCCAACTTTCGAGCAAAAATAAACTTGTTTCCAGCTTTGTACAAAAAAAATGGTTTTGGTCTCTATAGATAGTTTCCCCTTCCATGACAACTGTACGCAGGATGAATTGTTTTCTAACTTCTTACTTTAAGAGGTTTTAAGCCACAAGTTTTTAGACCAAACACTCTGTGTGTGTGAGACACAAACCAGGAATAATTAGGGGCTTGGTTGCTTTGAATAACAGCGTCTGAGCCCCGCGCAGTGTATCTCACAGCATCAGTAGCTCAGAGGCCGCTCCAGTCTGCTGCTAGCTGTTGTGGGCAGCTGTGTCTGTTGTTTTGTGCGTTTTATGATAAATACCTGGAATAATATGGCTTGTTGTGTGGTGAAATGCCCTAAGGGATCATCTAAAACATTCCAGCTGCAGTATTCACACTGTGAAATTCTCATCTTATTTAATGTTGTATGCTAACGCTGTTAGCACTTTTAGCAGCTATTGGTACCTTGATCCGTTAGGTCCCATCACACAACACATTACTGAGAAAATAAGTGTCTGTTTTAATAGCCACACCAAAGCAAACTGTTATGAGAACCACTGCGCCGTCCCTAAAATATGATTTGATAAATACCCAAACTGAGGTTAGCCTGTTAGCTTAGCTGGTTAGTTCAGGATTCTTTCATCACACACTGAGGTACTCACACTCCACCTCTTTGTCCATTTGTGGATTTGTCATGATATAAGCAGAATAAGCCAAAGATATTTCATGTTTTATGCAAGCAATTTCATTTCATTTGTTAATATACATCCATTCTTGCATTTAAGACCACACACATAAAAAAAAATTGTGGCACTAAAACATTAACCCCTTTTTATTGTTCCCATTCATTCTAACATGTAAAAAAGATGCTTTAGCACTGAGCACACCAATAGCATTTCAGGTGTTTCTGTCCCATTCTTGCAACAAGCATGTCTTTTAAGGTGTGCAACAGTATGCAAATAATACATGTTTATGAGTGCAATGGTAAGAATATTTAATGAGGTGAAGATGGAACATTTCATCTTTCACTGAATTGACTTCTTTGTGTACAGACTGCCGTCTGCTTTCCTTAGTCCAGCAAAAAATTGCAACAGAAATTTGTTGAGCTCTTCATCTGACAGTGCTTGTATTTCAGCTGGAGACGTCCCAGTGAATACTGCAAATGCCTCCAGATGGCTTACGGTGTAGTGGATTGTGTGTGTGTGTGTGTGTGTGTGTGTGTGTGTGTGTGTGTGTGTGTGTGTGTGTGTGTGTGTGTGTGTGTGTGTGTGTGTGTGTGTGTGTGTGTGTGTGTGTGTGTGTGTGTGTGTGTGTGTGTGTGTGTGTGCATTGTGTGTGTGTTAGAAGAATTAGCATCCTCAATAAGCTCATTTGAATTGTCATCTGTCACCAAAATAAACCCCGCCATGTTTGTTTTTAAACTAATCTCCATCACCGCTAGTGTGAGCGCACGGTGGTCGGACGTGCAAAATATATGGAACCAAATTTGCACGGTAAATGAAACATAATGGCACATGGGATGAATGATCAATATCACGTGACATACAAACCACCAATCAAATGACAAGGATCTATTTAGGCGTTATATGGGACGGAACCATCATCATTGTATTGTTCCTTTTAAAATTCTCCACACATTCTCTGTTAGGAACAGGTCAGGACTAATGGTAGACCAGTCCAGTACACCCATTGCCACTCTTCTGCAGATATGGCTTTGTAATGTGTGCAGAATGTGGTTCTGCATTGCCTTGTTGAAAAATGCATGGACGTCCTTGGAAAAGATGTCATTTTAAAGGCAGCATATATTAGTCTAAAACCTTAATGTACTTTTCTGCATTAATGCTTCTATCACTGAAGTGTAAATTACATTTACCAAAGTTTCACAAAGTAATGTTGCCCTTGCCCTTTGTGGTTATATCAGGTACTGATGAATGATGGTTCTTGATGCAGTACTGTCTGACAGATCTGAGATCACAGGTGGTCAGTTTAGGCTTGCACCCCTTGATCTTTATTAACGGAAATTCCTCCAGATTCCTTGAATTGTTTTATATTATGCATTTTAGACAGAAAAATATGCAAATCTCTTCCAGTCCTTTTTTGAGGAACACGCTCAGCCCATCTTTGCTCCTCAAAAAGTCTTTAATTTTTTTTATCTCATTACTAGCTCTAAACTGCTCCGCCTCATCCTTTTTTGGAATGTGTTGCAGGCCTTAAATGCCAGAATAAAATAACAAATAAAATGAAGATGACCACATAAAACATGAAATATTTGAGCTTATGCTCTCATTAAACATTCAAATCCAGCTTTCCCACAGTGCACATGTCTTTAAACTGGGAAAATGTGTATATCAGTCTTGCAGAGCAGTTTTATACACAGAAAAGTCACTCATTGACCTGAAAATGTCCAATTTAGATAACGAAGGCTCAATTTTTTAATGTAAAGAAGAAATGCTTTATCCTTCTTCTTGTTATGTGTCGACGCGGATTGAGGAGCGAACCTGCGTCAGACAGAACCCAGCGCTAAAAATAACCAGAAAGTGGTTCCAACAACAAAAACAATTTATTTTTCACCTATGCCTAAATAAAATGTACAAAACCAAAACCAACGTCCTTCTGGAGGAGTGACTGCTGGCACGCTCTCCAGCGCCCGCAAGGAGAGAAGTCCGGCGCTCCTGGACCCACTACCACCAGACAAACACCCCCCCAGGTGGACACGACAAACTGACTCTCTGTGAAGCAAAGAAGATGTGAGGTAAGTCAGCAGTTACAACAATATCTTTCAAAAGATACACGCTATCAGCAACACATTCAGGTCTGTACTTTGTATCTTTATGCAAATGAGCAGCTTCTCACAACAAGTGGAGGATCACTTATCCTGCACGCCACAGCAGTGAGAAAGAAGCAAGCTGCACAATTCTCATCACAATTCAAGTATACTATGTAACAAAACACCAAGTTACTATCAACAATTAGTCACATACTTAATTACCTTTAATGTGTGCTGACAGCATGTGTCCTCACCCTTCCTTGCTTCACGGGCTCAATGTGTCAAACCCAGGTGCGGTCCTCAGCGTCTCACAAACGAACATCACAAGGTCGAGTTCCCGGCAGTTCTGCTTGAATCACACATGCCTTAAATGCAGAACGCCATCCAATTATCTGCTTCAGCTGAAAGTCTTTAAGGTTGCATGTGAGCACCAGTCACAGGTGCTACACATGATGTTGATGAGGGTGAGGACTCTTCAGCCAGCACCTTCTCCACAGAAGAATCAGTTTCCATGCCACCTGAGGAGCAAAGAAAAGAAAAGAACACCAAAACATCCAGCCACACCCCCCAACACACAACACTTCTCCTCCTATTGTCTGACAACGTACAGCCAGATCAGGCTTGGCATCTTACATTTAAATTTCCGGAGCCTGCTTCCCAAAACAGAACCTGATATCCTCATGTTGTCCAAGACTTGGTTGAATAAATCAGTCTCTACGATATTACAATGTTGCTATCAATAGCTACAATGTTTTCCATTATGACTGTCCCAAGCATTTATATAAAAAAAGAAGTTTAATGTGACGCTCCTCTCCTCTGTATCTATTAGCAAACAGTTTGAATTTGAAACTTGAATTCCAGCAGAGACAATCCCTCACAGCCATGGGTTGTTACAGGCCCCCTTCAATCTGCTGCGAGGCTCTAAGTTCTTTAAATAACAGTATCTCAGTGAGCTAGGGCTAGTGGGGGACCTAAATCTTGATTGGTTGTCCTCAGCCTCAGACAGCCTAAAATCTATCTGTGACACACTGAATTTAAATCTGTTAATTGACAGTCCAACTCGGCCCAATATCAAACATCCTTCTAAATCATTGCTCCTCGATTTAATAATAACAAATGCTCCCCCCCCCCCCCCCCCCCCCCAAAGTATTGTGAGATCAGGGTCCTTGGGAACGATTTGAGTGACCATTGTGCGATTGCAGTAATCAAGAAATACCAAGCCCCCCAAAACCAAACCACGCATTCTGCTTAAAAGAGATTTTAAACATTTTTGCGAATAGGCTTTCTTATATGATCTGTCTGTTATCAAGTGGATCCAAATATCTCGCCTGATTGATACTGAGTTGGCCTGGTACTCTTTCTATGATGAATTCTTGAAGCTAACTGATAAACATGCTCCATTGCGTAAATTCAGAATTAAGGGACAGAACAATCCCTGGTTTCCCACCGAAATTGGAAACCTTTTAAAAGAAAGTTTAAAAGAAAATTTAAAAGATCCCAAAATGTTCTGGAAGGTTGTGAGATTTGCTTCTGGTGCTACACCTCCTAGTCAGCTGGCCAATTTCCTAGTCAAAGATTCTACAAATCTGACTGATAAATTTGCCAAAAAAAAAAAACTTTAAAAAAAAACTGCTCTAAATAGTGAACCTGCTGGAGTCAGATGTCCTCCTGTTGATTGTCCATTTCAGCTTAAACCTGTGTGTGTCTCTGAGGTCTGTAGGGCGTTGAAGATGCTGAACTCCAAAAAATCAACTGGTCCTGATGGTTTGGATCCATTTTTCCTAAAGTTGGCTGCAGGCCCGATTGCTGAGCATGTAACTACTATTTTTAATTTGAGCCTAAGTACGAACAAACTCCCCAAAGTCTGTAAATCTGCTTTTGTCGTCCCACTGCTAAAAGGAGGCGAACCCTCAAATGTGAACAATTACAGACCTATCTCAAAATTATGCATTTTGGCAAAATTATTGGAAAAGTTGGTTTGTGATCAATTAAAGGACTATCTAGAATCAAACAATATCTTAAACCCTTTTTAGTTTGGTTTCAGGAAGCAACATGACTGTTACTGCCATTCTAAAAGTTTTAAATAATGAGTTTGAGGCAATGGATTCTAAAAAGTATTGTGTTACACTATTTCTTGATCAAAGGCATTTGACACCGTGGATCACAGTCTCTTGTTAGGGCCCCTTAACACATAGTGCGAAGTTTGGACGACATGCACACTTAGTGCGCATGACACAGGAATCGTGTGCAAACCATGTAATGTCATCCCTGCAGCCAACGCCACGTACACCTGTTGCAACAACTATTTGCGCAAACAAGTGCCTGAAAGACAAAGTATGCGCTGTGCGAATCCATCGCACCCTCTCACAGCAGGTGCCGGGCAAATTCCAGGTGACACGCACGAACATCTAACACCGCTTGCATGGCACTTAGAAAATGTGTGGCCAGTCGTACTCTTGGGACAACAACAGACTGCAGATGACCACTGTTGTACTTCTGTGAAATTTGTCTAAGACCCCCACAAGTGTGACTTTGCAAACACACACACTGACATGTGGGTGTGTGAGTGCCACTCACGGGAGGCGTGACTTCCGACAGAAGCAGCTGTGGTGATTTGTCATTCTGCACATTCCAGCTGGACAACATCTACTGTGTTTGGACAGTTATGGACTAACAACTGTCCACTGTGAAGTGCGTGTGTCTGATTGCTGTATTTACATAGACATAAATAAAAACATATATTCCTGTGGTGGCGACAAGCTGCAGCAAGCGAGTGCGTGCACGGAGTGGACACTGACAGCCCCCAGGTTGAAACGGACCGTCAGATCAGAACACGCAGCGGGCAATCTGACCGTCACGTCACCCACGTGAGCTCTGTTCCACATGACACGGTGTCTGTGCTGTGGCGCGCTGTCCACGAGACACACATGTCGGGCAGAACACACGCGCGGCTGACTGGACGCACCTGACCAGTAGATGTGGACATGATCAGAGCACACTGCTTCTCATTCATGTCATTTCATGGGTCATCACCAGAGGAACAGACAGATTTGTATTGCTTGCTTGATAAATGTGGTGTTTTTAATATGGTGTGGGATTTTATTTATTTTCTTTGTAATACTTCCATGTCCTTCCTGATATGAAGCAGCTTCCCACAACTTTCAAAGAACAGCTCCATAGCTTAGTGGTAAAGTCTCTGACTAGGAAAATTAGGTTTTGTAAGGCGTGATTTCGCATCCCGGGTGGTGTGTTTTTTCCTTCTTTTTTTTTTTTTTTTTTTATTATTCCACATAAGCGGTGCGATGTGGCCCCACAGGTACTGGCTGGTTTTTGTGTATATGATAACAAGATCCTAAATCTTGTTACCATATACACACTGTTAATATTATTATTATTATTATTATTATTATTATTATTATTATTATTATTGTTATTTTATTTTATTATTACTTCTCTTTTGTCATTTGATTCTTAAATGCACCACAGTGGAAATAAGTGTTTTCACGTTCTTGTGTCATGCATATATTTTGACCATATTTACAATTGTATTATGTACTCACAATGAACGTACTAAATGAACTCACACACACACACACACACACACACACACACACACACACACTTTTAATATATAGCTATTCAGCATGTGAATGAGGTATGTTCAAACATTTTCAAGCTGTGTAACAATTCATTTAATTTTGCTGGATTTCATCATCATAACAAAGTTATCCTCACAATTACACATCTTAATGCATTCAGGTACCACAAAAGATTCCAAGCTGTCATTGATGTTAAAGGGGGCAGGCAGTACACGGTACGGGTATGTAAACTTTTGATCAGGGTCATTTGGGTAGTCTGTTGTCATTATGACTTAAAAAGCGTAAACACAGTTATTTGAGAATAAACGGCTTCACCCAGCAACTAACCATGACTGAAAAAAAGTTTTTGTGTTATCATTCATATTCTCTTAAAAATGGCCAGAAAAAACAAACAGTCTGCCAGGGTCTGTAAATTTTTGAGCATATAACTGTATGCACAGACTTAGAAATGAACATGAAACCCAACATGATATTTGATGTTGATTGTTAAAACATTAATTACAACAGTGACTCCCTTTTTTTTTCTTTCAGGGGCTAATTTTTCCATTTTAGTGCTGAAT
This sequence comes from Thalassophryne amazonica, assembly GCF_902500255.1. Lineage (NCBI taxonomy): Eukaryota > Metazoa > Chordata > Actinopteri > Batrachoidiformes > Batrachoididae > Thalassophryne > Thalassophryne amazonica. The sequence goes on from NC_047106.1 coordinate 82,100,505, forward strand.
GTGACGGCAGTGTTTTAAAAAATGACAAAGGTCAACTGTTGCAGTGGCACCAACAGGACGACTGCTCTATTTTCTTTTTCAACATTTCTATCACTGCATTTCCAGGTCACTGGGAGCTATTTTTAGCTCAGCGTTCTCTCCTCACAGAGGAAAGGAATCACACAGCACTTCAGATAGAGGCACGAAAGGAAGCTGGTTCCAAAAACATGGTCTGTTTGAGCTGTGGTTGTTTTGGCGCCAGATATGACGTGGCTGCCAGGAACACCTTCCCTACACACACACACACACACACACACACCTGAGGTCTGCGGTGCTGGAATCAGGTCTGATGAAGACCCCACCCCGTCTTCCAGTAATGTCCAGGAGTCAGCAAGCTTGGTGTTGCTCCAAAGATTTAGTTTGGCCAAGCAGTCGCTCTGTTTTTCTTCTCTTCTGGCTCAGAAGGTTAAATGGTGTCACAGCCGGTCGTCCTGAGCAGCTGGTTGGTCCGAGCCAAAAGTGAGACTACTCCCACAAAAGGCAACATTCTCAGAAATATTTCATTGTTTTGACCGTATATCCAACAGTGTATTTATTGATAGTGAAGAAATACAGAACAGGTCTGCTTGTGCAAGATTTGTAAAATTATTTTGTCTGGGTTTTTTTTTTTTAACATTTACGCCACTTTTTGGTGCTGACACTATGTTTTTGTCTGCTGAGGAAAATTCCCTTCATCTGCTCAAAGATCTGATTAAAGGGCGATCATTATGGCATCAGCGTGCCTCCCTCATAGACTTAAACCCCTGCCCACCCCCGAGGAGGAAAAAGGAAAATAAAGCATCCTTCATTACTCTGGCCTCCCTCCTTCAGCAGTCCCTCACCCCCTTGAGCACTATCCCTTTTCCTGTGCTGTTTTGATGTGTAAATGAGCGTATTGAAAACCTGCAGGCCCCCAAAGAGACACTTTCCATGAAAATGTGGCAGTCAGAGAACACCACAGTTCACACAGCTCAGCACTGCTCGCAACCGGACTCCAATCAGACGCTGCCGTCTCACTTCTTAGTCCGAGACACAAACAGATAAAAATGTGCACAAGATTGTGCAGACATATGCTGACTTATATGTCATGCAGACATAAACATTTACAGTGCAGCTTTGAGATGAACCTGCTTCCAAAGGACCACATATATGTTTGAGAATAAGGTTGAACAGCCAAAGGTGCAGCTGCAACATTGGTTTGGAAGAAACAAGGCCTTTAGAAATTTGAATCAATGATCCTAATGCTGCTGGCAGGTAGTGGCACCTGACACCTCAGTGACACCTCAGAGACATCCTGTAACACCTCAGTGGTACTCCCGTGGCATCATGCGACACCCCAGTGACACCTCAGTGACACTCTTCTGGTTTTCTTTGACACCTCAGTGACACCTCAGAGGCATCCTGTAACAAATCAGTGGTATTTCCTGTGGCATCATGCAACATCTCAGTGACACTCCTCTGGTTTTATTTGACACCTCAGTGACACTTCAGAGGCATCCTGTAACACCTCAGTGGTACTCCTGTGGCATCATGCGACACCCCAGTGACACCTCAGTGACACTCTTCTGGTTTTCTTTGACACCTCACTGACACCTCAGAGGCATCCTGTAACACATCAGTGGTACTCCTTTGGCATCATGTGACACCCCAGTGACACCTCATTGGCACTCCTCTGGTTTTCTTTGACACCTCAGTGACACCTCAGAGACATCCTGTAACACATCAGTGGTACTACTGTGGCATCATGTGACACCCCAGTGACACCTCATTGGCACTCCTCAGTGACACTCTTCTGGTTTCCTTTAAGTTGTCAAACGTGCATGCATGCATTTCTAAGAATGTTTTAACATAAATGGGGCTGTAAAAAAGTTAGCTGATCCTTTAATCAACTGTAAAGGCATAGAAAGGTCAAGGCGGATGCAAATGGAGCTGTGCAAAACAGGGAAGGGTAAAGGCAGATGACATTAAGAACAAAAAGAAAAAGTTTCTCCAACAGGTTTGTAGTTTTTCACCATATCTTTTCTGGGCGTGTTTTTCATCTGCTTTGATCAATGAAACAGAGAAGTAAAGCTTACTCATCCCTCTGTACTTGTCCTGTGCTGTGTTGCCTGTGGCTGCAAGCAGAGATGAATCGCTGAAAAGAGGGAGGAGCTCTCTCTCTCTCTCTCTCTCTGAAGCCAGCAGCGTTGCTGTGATCACTGTTAATCTGCTTTGCCACTCTGCTGCCATCTCCTCAAATGCATTCATCTCATTTCCAGCAGCCTCTTCTTCCTTTCTAATTAGGCAACGTCAAGATTTCAGCCGCCACCCTTTGGTGCGCTGCAGCAGGCGAGATCGGCCTTTGAGCTTCTGGGTCAGTGATGGCAAGTATTTGTTTGAGGGTTAAATCACAGCAGGCCTTTTATCGTGCTGTTATGTTGTACGATCAGAGGCTTGGGATTATGTAGGTCAGACGATGGAGTGCGAGAGCGCCTCTTTTTGTAGCTGCCATTTTTATTCAGTTGCTAGGCAGCACCCGCGCTAATCTCTTGTACCAAAGAATCTCTCCCTGGAGAAAAAGAGAGGGAGCAGGAGTTACAAAGGATGAAAAAAAAATGTGAAAACACTGTCAACAAAGAGCCCAAACCCATCCAGTGACTACTTTTAGAAAGACTCTAAAGGGAGGGAGTGGGAAAGGACAGGATGTGGGAGTCTGAGACGGGCTGTGAAACCTGCTCCAGCCGTCCTCTCTGTGCTTCAACATCCTTAAACCCTTTTGTTTGTGCCGCTGACTAAAGCACTAATGGATTACCGAACAAACACATACAGAAAACACCACAGTGTCAAAATGTGAGAATATTAACAGGATACCTTCACCACCAAGGAAGATGTGTTTTCATTGTGGTTTGTTTGTCCATTAGTTAGTTAGTTAATTAGTTAGTTATTCATCATCTAAAATGGAAATGGAAGAATTGTTGTGAAATGTAATAAAAATGTACACCTTGAGTCAAGGAAGTGTTGATTAGGTTTTGTTGCGGAACCAGAAGAAGTGTAAATCTGTCCTTGAATCCCTGATCTTTGCTTTTTGATCTTTGATCCTGATTGCTTATATCCTAATCCTGCCTTTGATCTTTGATGCTGATTCTGATTATGAGGCAGTTGTTGTCTTTGATTCTTGATGTTTGTCATTTGAGCTTCATCCTGAATGTACTAATCCTACTGACTCGTTTGATTCTGATTAAGAGGCAGATCTTGCATTTGAGCATTGATGTTTGAACTTTGATCTTTCTTCCTGATTCTACTAACCCCAGTCCTAATTTTGATCCTGACTGCTTTAATCCTGATGAAGGGTTACATCCTACCTTTGATCTGTAATAATCCTTGACTCCTTTCATTCTGATCCTTGATCTGTGATCCTGATTCCATTGGGAGCATTTTTGATCAAGATCAAAAGGTTGAAGTTAAATGATCAGGATCAACATTAGGCTCAAAGATCGGCAAACAGAGGTGAGTGATCAGGATTAAAGGTCAACAACCAAAATTAAAAGTTGGGAGAAAAGCTTTTCAGGGACAGATGAGTGGCCAAAAACAGGATCACATCTCACCAATTAAATTCAAAGACCGAGATAAAAAATAAGATAAACTTTATTGATCCCACAACGGGGAAAATCACTTGTTGCAGCAGCAACAGTCGTACAGTAGTAAAGAAAAATTATTTATATTAAAGAAAGGTGACCACAGTATATTGCAATGTTTGCTGGTGGGTGCATAAAAACTGATGTGAACAGATTACGTGAAAATAGAATATAAGTGAGTGTATATATATGTATAAGTATGTATAGCTATGCTAAAATTATTGTGCAGGAAAAATTGCATAGATGTGCATGTAATAAAGCACAAAAGGTGGCGGTAGGTGTAGTTAATAGTGCAAAATCAGCACGTGGTTATGGTGCTTAAAACATTTTGAGGTACTATACAGTCTGACTGCAGTTGGGATGAATGACCTGCGGAGGCCTTGTGTTTTGCACTGAGGGTGCAGCAAACTATTACTGAAGATGCTACATAAGGCGCCCACAGTCACATGTAAGGGGTGAGAGGGGTTGTCCATAATTGATGTCAGCTTACCTAACATCCTCCTCTCACCCACCACCTCCATGGGTCGAGAGTATATTCCAGGACAGAGTCGACCCTTCTGACTAATCTGTTGAGTCTCTTCCTGTCCCTCTCAAAACTTCCACAGCCCCAGCAGACCACAGTGTAATGTATGGCTGATGCCACCACAGAGTCATAAAAGGTTTTCAGCAGTGTCTTGCACAAGGCAAAGGACCTCAGTCTCCTCAGCAGGTGAAGAAGACTTTGGCCCTTATTGTACAGGACATCTGTGTTGTGTGTCCAGTCCAGTTTATTATTAAGGTGAACACCCAGGTATTTGTACTTCTCCATAAGCTCCATGTCCAAGTCTTGGATGTTCACAGGCACAATCTGAGGAGCCTTCCTTAGGAAGTCAGTCACCACCTCCTCTGTCTTGCTGGTGTTGATGCACAGGTTGTTCCATTCACACTAGACCACAAAGTTGATGATGAACCTCCCTGGATTCCAGATCGTTCCCCTCAGACACACGTCCAGCGATAGCTGTGTCATCTGAAAACTTTTGGAGATGACAATTAATTTATTTTAATTTAATTTAATTTAATTCATTTATATAACACCAATCACAACAAAGGTTGCCTCAAGGAGCTTCACACAAGTAAGGACTAACCTTACCAATGCCTGGTTCTGCTGGAGGTTTCTTCCTGTTAAGAGGGAGTTTTTCCTTCCCACTGTTGCCAAGTGCTTGCTCACAGGGGGTCGTTTTGACCGTTGGGGTTTTTCATAATTATTGTATGGCCTTGCCTTACAATATAAAGCGCCTTGGGGCAACTGTTTGTTGTGATTTGGCGCTATATAAAAAAAAAGTTGATTGAAGTTGATTACCAATCCCTAGAGCAAGCACACAGGTGACAGTGGTAAGGAAAAACTCCCTCTGATGATTTGAGGAAGAAACCTCAAGCAGACCAGACTCAAAGGAGTGACCCTCTGCTTGGGCCAAGCTACTAACACAATTGACAAAACAATTTACAAAAGAATATACAAGAAATTTTTGCAGGTGCACAGGACAGGAGGGTTGCAGAAGTAGACACCACTCCCACCTCTGGATGGAGCTGCACCTCAAACAGAGAGAAAAAACAGAATCAGGCATCAGAAAAACAACAAATACAGTATAATTTGTCAGCATTAATCAACAAGGAAAGCAAAAGAAATACTAAGATGATCGCCGGCCACTAGCCTTAAGCTTCACTAAAAGACCAGATTTTGGATAAAGTTGAGGCCGTGGCATGCTCTGTTTAGTGATAAAATGAATTTAAAAGGGTACAAAGCATAGCAACATACTATGACAGCTGTCTGTGTTATAGCTGAAGTCTGATGCGTACAGCGCGAAGAGGAAGGGACAGAGTACTGTACCCTGTGGTGCCCCCGTGCTGCATACTACCACATCAGATACACAGCCATGAAGCCTCACATGCTGTGGTCTGTTGGTGAGGTATCCAATGTTCCATGCAGCCAGGTGACTGCATACTCCAGCTCCTTCCAGGTTCCCCTGAGGAGTGAGGGCTGAATTGTGTTGAAGGCACCGGAGAAGTCAAAAAACATGACTCTCACAGTGCTCCCAGTGCTCTCCAGATGTGACAGTGACCTGTCTTCCACACTGATGCCAGGTCGATACGCGAATTGCAGGGGGTCCAACTTACTGTTAACCAGGTGTCTGAAGTGTGTGAGAATAATCCTCTCCAAGATCAAAGCCTGCTTTTATCTATTCCAGAGTCACCGTTGGTGTGTGTTTGGGATCTTTGTCTTGTTGGAATACCCAACTGTATCCAAGATTCAACTGTTTGCCTGATTGATTGAGGTTTTTCTGAAGAATTTTCAGGTAGTGCTCCTTCTTCATTATTGCAGCCACTTTGTACAATGCCAACACATGAACATGCCACGGCAAAAATGTTTGGAACTTTAAGCACCACTGAATTATTCATATAAGGGGGTGTACATATAATTTTGACCTTGTGTTGCTTTCAGAAAACATCAATAAATTTCAAACTTGTGCGCCAAATTCTTGTGTCCTTTTTCTAATACAGATGTGTGTTGTAGAACCATTGTACCCCAGAAACAGAGCAGTTCAAAGAAATAACTGAAAGAGCAGTACTGCTGTGGAATTTTAACCACAAGGCACGTTTGTCTGTGCATGATTCAGCACACAAGTGCCTCAGTGCTGACGACGTCCTTGTGGATCCTTCATAGACGGCTACTTTTGAAGGGTGAGGATGGACCAGTTGTCTGCCTGGGTGGTTGCCATCCAGGACCCAAGGTGGGTGTGTAGTGTGGTGGGACAGAGCGATGCGTGACACCAGCACATGCACCCCAATATGACATGATTCATGTCCATGATGAGTGCATGTAAACTTGTAACCTCAAATGTTCTGATTCAGGGGTTCAGATGCTGTCCCACCTACCTCCCCCATCGCCATCCTAAATGTGCTCATGTCACGCTCAGCCATCAAAGCTCACCTCTCTGCGCGAGGAGGCTCAGACCCCCCATGATCACCCCAGCCCCGAGCTCAGCACAGATCTGCTCCCTTGCTTGTGGCACTTTTTGATTTGGAGTTTGGGAGTCATTAGTTCTTGTCACATTTTTATTTTCTTTATGTTTCATGGTAACTGCCCTCCGGATGATGCACATGCTGTTGCTGCCTTAAAATGTGTTTGATAATCGCTGTGGCACTGACTGTGTAACGTTGGTGGTCTGGTTTGGATCCACTCTGCTGAGGGTTCATCCCAGCAAAGTCAGTCTCACCAGAACATTTCTATCACACACCATGATAAAGGTACAGGTTCTTTGACTTGATTCTAAGCCAAAGATTCCCAAACATTTTGGGGTTAGGTTCCCATTTGATATTAGAAAGTTTTCAAGACCCAAGATATTTGAAATGTTGGCATTTATTTCGTACAGAGTTTTCGTAAAGGGTCTATTATCTACCTTTTCAACAAGCTTATGTCAGTCACAAGATGTCTTCAAAACAGATGCCAGTTTGCAAGTTAAAAACAAACAACCAAACAAAACAGCTACACTTGAAGATGATACTTTTCCAATCATGTCGATGGCATGATATGTGGCAGTACATACTTGTTCTGACAAATGAAATGATCATTTTTCAAGGATATTTTATTGAAATGCATGCCCTTTTTACAAAAATGAAACAGACACCCCCCCCCCCCCCCCCGCCCCACACACACACACTTTTTTTTTCCAAACATGAAAGTTAAAACGCTTTTAAATGACGGACAAGATTCTAAATGTAAAAGTACAAAAGTACTATTATTTACTTTTGTACTTCAATTGCACAAAATTTCTTACTGTACAAGACTCAGAAAGGTAAGGTTTAGTATGTAAAATATCCCAACAAATTCTAAGACAATCACAAAGTAAGATGAGCAAAGACACATAATGAGTTCTACATGCGTATTGTAGATTAGGTTTACCAAACAAAACAGCAAATAGTGCACGTGTCATAATGTGAATATATGTCAATAATAAAACTTTAGTAAATGAAAATGATGAAAACCTGGAATTTCAAATAGTAACCACACATTGTGCAGTGGAAAGTTGCCCCAGAAAACTGGGTCTACATTAAACAGCCTTTTTGGCTATTTCACCGAAGAAATTCTAGAAAAATACAACTTAATTCTGTTTTCATAGATACCTTTCTCTGTGAAAATCAGAGTGCAGATCCATAGCTGCAGTGGCACCGTCAAGTCCCTGTTACTTTAAATAGAAAAGACCTGTTGCTTGTCCCAGCAGAGGTGTCTGCGCTGAGCTGTTCACATTTGGTCAATTTCAGTGTCTGTGATGATTCTTTAAAAGTGGTTTGAAAAAATCAAGACCAGTCTCTGGAGCTTCTGCTGCTGACCTGTGCAGCAGTAGAATTTTGTGGCTCAGTGTCTTGATCCGGGACACTTCAGCACACCATCAGGAGTAAGCAAACTCACCTCCCTGGGTAACCCATATAATAAGTGGAAAACATTTTAAGCACATTTACTATGTGTAAAATGTTGTAAAAAAAAAAATAGGACAATTGTCATATATAACTTTTATCCATAAATACAAGAAGTAAAACGTGATTAATTTTCACACTGAGGATGTCATAATTGTTTTCAAGGTTCAAGGTTTATTTATTGTCACTGTATGTGTATACAACAGAATTATATTGCACTCAGTTAAAAAGAACTCAGTCCCTAGGACAATTAAAAGAGAGAAAAATATTACAATAACATTCATGCACCCAATAACACACATCCACATATGGCCGACCGACTCACATGTACGCTGTATAAATCAATATAAATAAGTTTTGGTGGTCTCCATGTTCTCTGTAATTTGTAAGGGAATTGGGTTGTATTTAAATTGGTTTTGTAATCATCTTATTTTTGATGATCATCAGTACCAGGTGGTACATCTACAGATAAACTGGGCGAAGAGATGGGGTATTTTTATATCTTTCTTGAGAAAATGAGAATTGAAAGTTGATAATTCATTCTTCTTCATTTGTTCCAGCTGCTCCCGTTAGGGGTCACCACAACAGATCGTTTCCATCTCACCCTGTCCTCTGCATCTTCCAACTCTCACTCCAACCACCTGCATGTTCTCCCATACCACATCCACAAACCTCCTCTTTGGCCTCCCTCTTCTCCTCCTGCCTGGTGGCTCCATCCTCAGCATCCTTCTTCCTGTATACCCTTGGTCCCTCCTTTTCACATGTCCAAACCATCTCAATCTCACCTCTCTGACTTTGGTCTCCCACCTGAGCTGTCCCTCTGCCTCTTGTCTTTTGTTTGTGCCACCGTCTCTAAGCCAAACAATAGCTGGTCACTACTGTCTTGTAGACTTCCCCTTCACTCTTGCTGATATTCTCCAGTCACAAATCACTCCTGCCACCTTTCTCCACCCACTCCACCCTGCCTGCACTCTCTTCTTCAAACCTCTACCACACTCTCCATTACTTTAGACAGTTGACCCCAAGTATTGAAACTCATCTACTTTCACCACTTTTACTCCTTGTAACTGCACTATTCCGCTGAGCTCCCTCTCATTCACCCACATATACTCAGTCTTGTTCCTACTGACTTTCATTCCCCTTCTCTCCAGAGCATATCTCCACCTTCCAGGCGAGACCCAACTTACTCTCTACTCTGACTGGTGGTTGGCTCTCACTGCGGTATTGTATCACTTCCTGTTCCGGAGCACAGCGGTGTTATGCTGTATCTGTTAGCTGTTTAATCTGCGCAGTTAGATTGATCTAGTTAACTAGATAACGATTGTTTCACAGTGTAATCTTCACGTGTCTTAACTAAAGCACTCCCTCTGCTGAATCACCTCTAAATTATTTACACATTATTCACTTTGTGTGTTTTTAGGAATCCGCTAGCTTATCGCAGCTACTAGCTCTTAGCCGGTTTAGCATGGCGGCTTCTCCTGTCTCTCCCGCACTTTTCTGCTCTGGGTGTGAAATGTTTAGTTATTCCTCGGCCTCCTTTAGCAGTAATGGTACTTGTAATAAGTGTAGCTTATTCATAGCTTTGGAGGCCAGGCTGGGCGAATTGGAGACTCGGCTCCACACCTTGGAAAAATCCTACAGCTAGCCAGGCCCCTGTAGTCGGTGCTGACCAAGGTAGCTTAGCCGCCGTTAGTTCCCCTCCAGCAGATCCCGAGCAGCTGGGAAAGCAGGCCGGCTGGGTGACTGTGAGGAGGAAGCATAGTTCTAAACAGAAGCTCCGTGTACACCACCAACCTGTTCACATTTCTAACCATTTTTCCCCACTCGGCGACACACCTGCCGAGGACAAACTCTGGTTATTGGCGACTCTGATTAAAACAGTTAAATGTGGTCTATTAAACATTAGGTCTCTCTCTTCTAAGTCCTCTTAGTAAATGATATAATAATTGATCACATATTGATTTATTCTGCCTTACAGAAACCTGGTTACAGCAGGATGAATATGTTAGTTTAAATGAGTCAACACCCCCGAGTCACACTAACTGCCAGAATGCTCGTAGCACGGGCCCGAGGCGGAGGATTAGCAGCAATCTTCCATTCCAGCTTATAATTAATCAAAAACCCAGACAGAGCTTTAATTCATTTGAAAGCTTGACTCTTAGTCTTGTTCCTCCAAATTGGAAGTCCCAAAAAACCAGTTTATTTGTTGTTATCTATCGTCCACCTGGTCGTTACTGTGAGTTTCTCTGTGAATTTTCGGACCTTTTGTCTGACTTAGGGCTTAGCTCAGATAAGGATAATTATAGTGTGCGGATTTTAACATCAATCAATCAATCAATCAATTTTATTTATATAGCGCCAAATCACAACAAACAGTATGCCCCAAGGTGCTTTATATTGTAAGGCAAGGCACGACAATAATTACGTAAAAACCCCAACGGTCAAAACGACCCCCTGTGAGCAAGCACTTGGCGACAGTGGAAGGAAAAACTCCCTTTTAACAGGAAGAAACCTCCAGCAGAACCAGGCTCGGGAGGGGCAGTCTTCTGCTGGGACTGGTTGGGGCTGAGGGAGAGAACCAGGAAAAAGACATGCTGTGGAGGGGAGCAGAGATCAATCACTAATGATTAATGCAGAGGGTGCATACAGAGCAAAAAGAGAAAGAAACACTCAGTGCATCATGGGAACCCCCCCAGCAGTCTAGTCTATAGCAGCATAACTACGGGATGGTTCAGGGTCACCTGATCCAGCCCTAACTATAAGCTTTAGCAAAAAGGAAAGTTTTAAGCCTAATCTTAAAAGTAGAGAGGGTGTCCTGTCTCCCTGATCTGAATTGGGAGCTGGTTCCACAGGAGAGGAGCCTGAAAGCTGAAGGCTCTGCCTCCCATTCTACTCTTACAAACCCTAGGAACTACAAGTAAGCCTGCAGTCTGAGAGCGAAGCGCTCTATTGGGGTGATGTGGTACTATGAGGTCCCTAAGATAAGATGGGACCTGATCATTCAAAAACCTTATAAGTAAGAAGAAGAATTTAAATTCTATTCTAGAATTAACAGGAAGCCAATGAAGAGAGGCCAGTATGGGTGAGATATGCTCTCTCCTTCTAGTCCCTGTCAGTACTCTAGCTGCAGCATTTTGAATTAACTGAAGGCTTTTCAGGGAACTTTTAGGACAACCTGATAATAATGAATTACAATAGTCCAGCCTAGAGGAAATAAATGCATGAATTAGTTTTCAGCATCACTCTGAGACAAGACCTTTCTAATTTTAGAGATATTGCGTAAATGCAAAAAAGCAGTCCTACATATTTGTTTAATATGCGCATTGAATGACATTTCCTGATCAAAAATGACTCCAACATCCACACAGGTGCTGAGAATGACAGTCTCAACACTGCATTATTCTATTGTTAGACTCGATTGGCTTTGCTCAAAATGTAAATGAGTCCACCCACCACTTTAATCATACCTTAGATCTTGTTCTGACTTATGGTATGGAAATTGAAGACTTAACAGTATTCCCTGAAAACCCCCTTCTGTCTGATCATTTCTTAATAACATTTACATTTACTCTGATGGACTACCCAGCAGTGGGGAATAAGTTTCATTACAGTAGAAGTCTTTCAGAAAGCGCTGTAACTAGGTTTAAGGATATGATTCCTTCTTTATGTTCTCCAATGCCATATACCAACACAGGGCAGAGTAGCTACCTAAACTCTGTGAGTGAGATAGATTATCTCGTCAATAGTTTTACATCCTCATTGAGGACAACTTTGGATGCTGTAGCTCCTCTGAAAAAGAGCCTTAAATCAGAAGTGCCTGACTCCGTGGTATAACTCAAACTCGCAGCTTAAAGCAGATAACCCGTAAGTTGGAGAGGAAATGGTGTCTCACTAATTTAGAAGATCTTCACTTAGCCTGGAAAAAGAGTCTGTTGCTCTATATAAAAGCCCTCCATAAAGCTAGGACATCTTACTACTCATCACTTATTGAAGAAAATTAAAACAACCCCAGGTTTCTTTTCAGCACTGTAGCCAGGCTGACAAAGAGTCAGAGCTCTACTGAGCCGAGTATTCCTTTAACTTTAACTAGTAATGACTTCATGACTTTCTTTGCTAATAAAATTTTAACTATTAGAGAAAAAATTACTCATAACCATCCCAAAGACATATCGTTATCTTTGGCTGCTTTCTCTCCGATTGTTCTGTCTGAGTTATTTTCATTAGTTACTTCCTCCAAACCATCAACATGTCTATTAGACCCCATTCCTACCAGGCTGCTCAAGGAAGCCCTACCATTAATTAATGCTTCGATCTTAAATATGATCAATCTATCTTTATTAGTTGGCTATGTACCACAGGCTTTTAAGGTGGCAGTAATTAAACCATTACTTAAAAAGCCATCACTTGACCCAGCTATCTTAGCTAATTATAGGCCAATCTCCAACCTTCCTTTTCTCTCAAAAATTCTTGAAAGGGTAGTTGTAAAACAGCTAACGATCATCTGCAGAGGAATGGTCTATTTGAAGAGTTTCAGTCAGGTTTTAGAAAATATCATAGTACATTACCCTGACCTCTAGTAATACTGTGAGAAATCTTGGAGTCATTTTTGTTCAGGATATGTCATTCAATGCACATATTAAGCAAATATGTAGGACTGCTTTTATGCATTTACGCAATATCTCTAAAATTACATCTTCTACCGCTTAGTCCAATTAAGGGTCGTGGGGGGCCGGAGCCTATCCCAGCAGTCACAGGGCATGAGGCAGGGTACACCCAGGACAGGACGCCAGTCTGCCGCAGGGCCACAAACAGACAAACACAGACACACCCACACGCACACCTAAGGACAATTTAAAGATTCCAATCCACCTAACCCGCATGTCTTTGGATGTGGGAGGAAACCGGAGCACCCGGAGGAAACCCACGCAAACACGGGGAGAACATGCAAACTCCACACAGAAAGGCCACGGGAATAGAACCCACAACCTTCTCGCTGTAAGGCAACAGTGCTAACCACTAAGTCACCGTGCCACCCCACTTTCCAGCAATGGTTTAAAAATTGTTTTAATACATCTAAATTAGATTTGGTTGTAAAGCTTTTATATAACTCAAAACCAAATCGTACACTGGTTTAAGAAGAATTTCAATTTGCTACATTTTGAGATAAACAGATTTTGACTGGCTTTAGCTGTTTAATTATCTACTAAACTCATTTCTTTTGGCTTCTCTCACTTTGCTCGGGGTCACTACCCAGTGTGCCACATGTTTTTACGCCAGATGCCCTTCCTGACACAGCTCCAGACGTGCATGAAGAATGGGATGGGAGGCCTTGAACCATCTGTTGCACCACTACAACCTGTTTAATTATTTAACTGTTTAGAAATTTAAACTCATTTAGCAACTTTCAAGTCAACGTGTAAAATCTCTTAAATGGGTTATAACAAAGAAAAGTAATAGAAAATGTGGTTGAAGCTGCTTTTATACAGCGCTACGTAATGTAATCTGCTAAAATTGGGTGTAAAATATTGATTTTAAGGTAAATTGATGTTACCTACTTCAATTGTTATATGCCAAGGATTTATGATTTTCTAAACTACTTTTAAGAGCTTTAAACGTGTTTCAAACTGGTTCAGATCAGATTGCACTACATGACTATTAATAACAGTAAAATCTGTTACGCTGGTTTAATGTGGTCATATGGTCAATATTTAGCTATAAATCAAGGATAAAGTGGATTTAAACTCGCATCAAGTACATTCATTTTGGCTTGTTATAAGGTGTTTTACACAAGCACATAGCTATAACTCGTTAAAAACATAATCTCTTGTATTTCTCTTGATTTAAATGAGTTAAAACAACACTAAAGACTTAAACAGGTTTATTGTTCTTAAATTGTAGATCATCTGATTGTAATGACATTTGTATAGCTCTGAAAAATGGTAAACTGGCTTTAAACTACAAAAGTGTAAATAAAACCATTTTTTTCTCTGTAAATGGTTCTATAACAAGGAAATAAGAAAAATGTAAACTTTTTGTAACAGCCTTAGATATGTTTCTAACTAGTTTAAAACAAACATGTATTTACTGACCTCATGTGGCTTATAACAACAGAACGTGTGGTCAATTAGAGATCATGTAATTGTAAATATTTTCAGTCATCTTTAAACCAATGCAAAAACATTTTTTGCCGGATTTAAAGTCACCACATTTTTGAAAAACTGAATTTGAGTCTAAACCAGTTCACATCAACCACTTAAGAATAAACAGCTGTTAAACATCTTTAAATTGTTAAAAACCAGACATTTTTCAGTGGCTTTGAAGGCAGGAGCTAAAACCTCTTTAATGTAAAGGAAATTCAGATCATTGGATTCTATTCATAACTAATGTCAAACTGGGTTTACATAACATTTTGAGTTAAAATGATTTTATCTAACAAAAATTTTTTTTTTTTTTCTCTAAACAAGTCATAAGGGCATCTCTGCTTCTGAGAAATTGCATCTAAAACCTTTTGCAAAGATTTTGCAAAAGGTGTATTTTTTTTGTTTTGTTTTTTCCTGCTTTTCTTGCTGGGATTCACTCTGCCAAATGTGTCCTGTGCACACCAGTCCCACAGGCATCCCCCACAATAATCCTCAAAGAGATCACAAATGAAAAGAGCGACAAACCGTGGCAAGTATTAATGTTGCATCATCATCTTCGGAATGCACGAGGACTCTGCGGATGAATTAAAAGCTCTGTTAATCCTTCTGCATGCAAACGCTTTGATGTCAGAGGACAGAACTGGTGCTTTGTGGCTCTTATGTGAATTTAATGTGTTTCTGGTGTGAATAAGGAGAATGGCAGTAAACAAATATTTTTTCTTTGCCATTAAATCCCACTTCATCTTTAAATGCTAAAATTTAATATATTTAACTTGCAGAAATAATGGATCTTTATGTCATAATAATCTGCCAGCAGGCTGAAATAATCATGCATGGCATTTGCTATTTAAAAATAAAGACCCTCAATTGATTCGAAGGTCTTGCAGCTAACTTTCCTGCAATAAAGTCCATTTAATCATGCAGCAGAGCCATCATATTCTCACATGGTCCACAAAAAAGTGAAAGTAAATAGCTTTGACATTACTTTTAACAATTTATGGTGCCAAGGTAAATTGCTGACCCACACACTGAGTCATTTCGCAGCAAAACATGCTGGAAATTCCGGCGTTTGACACTGGAATTGTTTATTATGTCTATATGTAATTGTGTGTCGTGTCACAGCAGCACATGGGAGTGATAGCATGGAAAAGTGTGATGACCAGGATTGTGTTTCCTACACAGCTTCATTACTTTAGTGGAATCTTAGAAGGATGTCTGGGCATGATCCAAGCAGTCATCCTCCTCTCAAGTTATTTATATTTTTTTCTTGTACTGTGGCTTGCACCAGACAGTAGACTAAATCAAGGTTTGTGACTGTACAGTAAATTATTTCCACTTGCTGTGGAGTGGGGATTTAAACGATACAAGAGTTAAAGCTACAGTGTGTAAAATTTAGTGCCATCTAGTGGTGGGGTTGCAGATTGCAGTTGCATTATGCATGTTTTGATGATGGGGATTCATGCTGCCTGACTTCTTTTGTAATCAGCAATATGTATGATTTTCTGTTTCACAAAAAATTAGGGTTTTCAAAGTTGCTGGCCTGCCAACCAGTAGACAGTGTATAGAACAGCAAGTACTGATTCCTCTTATTTTTCTTTAGTCATATGTCTGTGCTACAAAATGTGAAAAGCAGAGTAAGTATCTCTCTTTTGGGTTACTGCATCAACATGGCACTAAATCTCATTTCATATTGGGCTGGACAACGTGGCTGCTCCCATGTAAATATGACAAAGTCATAGTAATATCATGAAAACACATCAGCTCATTTTTTAAGGGAACTACTGTGTGCACTTAGAAACAGATGGTCAGGAATTCTTCCTTTTCTACTTATACACATCTGTAAATCCTGCACACTGTAGCTTTAACACACTTTACTTTTTTAGACCAAGGTGTGTGTGCACTGCCAGCATCATCTCATTACTCAGCCATTCTAGATGTTGTCCAAGGCTCAGCCCCTGACACTAAGTGGATTATGTTTAACTCTTTTTGGGGGGGGGGGGGGTGTCTTGGACCCATCTCACAACCGGAGATGGGCTTGTGGTGTTTCAGCTATATGTTCCAGTTGATGAGTGTCTGAACGGGGGAGTGTGCTTCCCCCACAGTTTACACTCCAGTGACGTGACCCCGAGAGGCCAAACACTCTGTGTGTGTGAGACACAAACCAGCTTGTCCACCTGCACTGATTAGATAGGAAGGACTGAACAGCAAAGAACATGTGGGTAGGACAGAACTCAGCAGCAGCAGTGCTTTGTTTTTAACCGTGGTTACATAAAGTTTTTCAGAAAGCTGGTACAGCTCAGCAGGTGTCTCACAAAGAGATATTAAAGTTTACAGAAAACAAATATGTCACTAACACCAAAGTGTTCACATTATCATTATGCAAATCTTCCGTAGTTGTGTATGTGATGCAAACAAGGTGCATTGCAAAGGTGCACCCACTGAAAGTTCAGATTTGTTTAGCTTGTGGACTGACCTTTGTATGTGCAGCTAATGAGAGCAGAGTAGGCGAGTACAGCAGTTACTGTAGTCACAGTTGAGTATTTGTATTTACCAAGGGGTAGTAAACTTTGATGGTCTCAGATGAAGCCCAACCAGAAGAAGAAAAGTTGTAGTGCCTTGACTGGCTGCCTGAGGCTGTCTCCAAAATCGAGCAGGTTCCCATTTCAGTTCATGTTAAAATGTTCCAACTTTCGAGCAAAAATAAACTGTTTCCAGCTTTGTACAAAAAAATGGTTTTGGTCTCTAATAGCTAGTTTCCCCTTCATGACAACTGTACGCAGGGAGAATGTTTTCTAACTTCTTACTTTAAGAGGTTTTAAGCCACAAGTTTTTAGACCAAACACTCTGTGTGTGTGAGACACAAACCAGGAATAATTAGGGGCTTGGTTGCTTTGAATAACAGCGTCTGAGCCCCGCGCAGTGTATCTCACAGCATCAGTAGCTCAGAGGCCGCTCCAGTCTGCTGCTAGCTGTTGTGGGCAGCGTGTGTCTGTTGTTTTGTGCGTTTTTATGATAATACCTGGAATAATATGCTTGTTGGTGTGGTGAAATGCCCTAAGGGATCATCTAAACATTCCAGCTGCAGTATTCACACTGTGAAATTCTCATCTTATTTAATGTTGTATGCTAACGCTGTTAGCACTTTTAGCAGCTATTGGTACCGTGATCGTTAGGTCCCATCACACAACACATTACTGAGAAATAAGTGTCTGTTTTAATAGCCACACCAAAGCAAACTGTTATGAGAACCACTGCGCCGTCCCTAAAAATATGATTTGATAAATACCCAACTGAGGTTAGCCTGTTAGCTTAGCTGGTTAGTTCAGGATTCTTTCATCACACACTGAGGTACTCACACTCCACCTCTTGTCCATTTGTGGATTTGTCATGATATCAGCAGAATAAGCCAAAGATATTTCATGTTTATGCAAGCAATTTCATTTCATTTGGTTAATATACATCCATTCTTGCATTTAAGACCACACACATAAAAAAAATGTGGCACTAAACATAACCCCTTTTTATTGTTCCCATTCATTCTAACATGTAAAAAAGATGCTTTAGCACTGAGCACACCAATAGCATTTCAGGGTTTCTGTTCCCATTCTTGCAACAAGCATGTCTTTTAAGGATGTGCAACAGTATGCAAATAATACATGTTATGAGTGCAATGGTAAGAATATTTAATGAGGTGACGAGTGGACATTTCATCTTTCACTGAATTGACTTCTTTGTGTACAGACTGCCGTCTGCTTTCCTTAGTCCAGCAAAAAATTGCAACAGAAATTGTTGAGCTCTTCATCTGACAGTGCTTGTATTTCAGCTGGAGACGTCCCCAGTGAATACTGCAATGCCTCCAGATGGCTTACGGTGTAGTGGATTGTGTGTGTGTGTGGTGTGTGTGTGTGTGTGTTGTGTGTGTGTGTGTGTGTGTGTGTTGTGTGTGTGTGGTGTGTGTGTGTGTGTGTGTGTGTGTGTGTGTTGTGTGTGTGTGTGCGTGTGTGTGTGTGCATTGTGTGTGTGTTAGAAGAATTAGCATCCTCAATAAGCTCATTTGAATTGTCATCTGTCACCAAATAAACCCCGCCATGTTTGTTTTTAACTAATCTCCATCACCGCTAGTGTGAGCGCACGGTGGTCGGACGTGCAAAATATATGGAACCAAATTTGCACGGTAAATGAAACATAATGGCACATGGGATGAATGATCAATATCACGTGACATACAAACCACCAATCAAATGACAAGGATCTATTTAGGCGTTATATGGGACGGAACCATCATCATTGTATTGTTCCTTTTAAAATTCTCCACACATTCTCTGTTAGGAACAGGTCAGGACTAATGGTAGACCAGTCCAGTACACCCATTGCCACTCTTCTGCAGATATGGCTTTGTAATGTGTGCAGAATGTGGTTCTGCATTGCCTTGTTGAAAAATGCATGGACGTCCTTGGAAAAGATGTCATTTTAAAGGCAGCATATATTAGTCTAAACCTTAATGTACTTTTCTGCATTAATGCTTCTATCACTGAAGTGTAATTACATTTACCAAAGTTTCACAAAGTAATGTTGCCCTTGCCCTTTGTGGTTATATCAGGTACTGATGAATGATGGTTCTTGATGCAGTACTGTCTGACAGATCTGAGATCACAGGTGGTCAGTTTAGGCTTGCACCCCTTGATCTTTATTAACGGAAATTCCTCCAGATTCCTTGAATTGTTTTATATTATGCATTTTAGACAGAAAAATATGCAAATCTCTTCCAGTCCTTTTTTGAGGAGACACGCTCAGCCCATATTTGCTCTCAAAAAGTCCTTTAATTTTTTTTATCTCATTACTAGCTCTAAACTGCTCCGCCTCATCCTTTTTTGGAAGTGTTGCAGGCCTTAAATGCCAGAATAAAATAACAAATAAATGAAGATGACCCACATAAACATGACATATTTGAGCTTATGCTCTCATTAAACATTCAAATCCAGCTTTCCCACAGTGCCATGTCTTTAAACTGGGGAAAATGTGTATATCAGTCTTGCAGAGCAGTTTTTATACACAGAAAAGTCACTCATTGACCTGAAAATGTCCAATTTAGATAACGAAGGCTCAATTTTTTAATTAAAGAAGAATGCTTTATCCTTCTTCTTGTTATGTGTCGACGCGGATTGAGGAGCGAACCTGCGTCAGACAGAACCCAGCGCTATAAAATAACCAGAAAGTGGTTCCAACAACAAAACAATTTATTTTCACCTATGCCTAAATAAAATGTTACAAAACCCAAACACAACGTCCTTCTGGAGGAGTGACTGCTGGCACGCCTCTCCAGCGCCCGCAAGGAGAGAAGTCCGGCGCTCCTGGACCCAATACCACCAGACAAACACCCCCCAGGTGGGACACGACAAACTGACTCTCTGGTGAAGCAAAGAAGATGTGAGGTAAGTCAGCAGTTACAACAATATCTTTCAAAAGATACACGCTATCAGCAACACATTCAGGTCTGTACTTTGTATCTTTATGCAATGAGCAGCTTCTCACAACAAGTGGAGGATCACTTATCCTGCACGCCACAGCAGTGAGAAAGAAGCAAGCTGCACAATTCTCATCACAATTTCAAGTATACTATGTAACAAAAACCCAAGTTACTATCAACAATTAGTCACATACTTAATTACCTTAATGTGTGCTGACAGCATGTGTCCTCACCCTTCCTTGCTTCACGGGCTCAATGTGTCAAACCCAGGTGCGGTCCTCAGCGTCTCACAAACGAACATCACAAGGTCGAGTTCCCGGCAGTTCTGCTTGAATCACACATGCCTTAAATGCAGAACGCCATCCCAATTATCTGCTTCAGCTGAAAGTCTTTAAGGTTGCATGTGAGCACCAGTCACAGGTGCTACACATGATGTTGATGAGGGTGAGGACTCTTCAGCCAGCACCTTCTCCACAGAAGAATCAGTTTCCATGCCACCTGAGGAGCAAAGAAAAGAAAAGAACACCAAAACATCCAGCCACACCCCCCAACACACAACACTTCTCCTCCTATTGTCTGACAACGTACAGCCAGATCAGGCTTGGCATCTTACATTTAAATTTCCGGAGCATGCTTCCCAAAACAGAACCTGATATCCTCATGTTGTCCAAGACTTGGTTGAATAAATCAGTCTCTACGATATTACAATGTTGCTATCAATAGCTACAATGTTTTCCATTATGACTGTCCCAAGCATTTATATACAAAAAGAAGTTTAATGTGACGCTCCTCTCCTCTGTATCTATTAGCAAACAGTTTGAATTTGAAACTTGAATTCCAGCAGAGACAATCCCTCACAGCCATGGGTTGTTACAGGCCCCCTTCAATCTGCTGCGAGGCTCTAAGTTCTTTAAATAACAGTATCTCAGTGAGCTAGGGCTAGTGGGGGACCTAAATCTTGATTGGTTGGTCCTCAGCCTCAGACAGCCTAAAATCTATCTGTGACACACTGAATTTAAATCTGTTAATTGACAGTCCAACTCGGCCCAATATCAAACATCCTTCTAAATCATTGCTCCTCGATTTAATAATAACAAATGCTACCCACCCCCCCCCCCCCCCCCAAAGTATTGTGAGATCAGGGTCCTGGGAACGATTTGAGTGACCATTGTGCGATTGCAGTAATCAAGAAATACCAAGCCCCCCAAAACCAAACCACGCATTCTGCTTAAAGAGATTTTAAACATTTTTGCGAATAGGCTTTCTTATATGATCTGTCTGTTATCAAGTGGATCCAAATATCTCGCCTGATTGATACTGAGTTGGCCTGGTACTCTTTCTATGATGAATTCTTGAAGCTAATGATAAACATGCTCCATTGCGTAAATTCAGAATTAAGGGACAGAACAATCCCTGGTTTCCCACCGAAATTGGAAACCTTTTAAAGAAAGTTTAAAAGAAAATTTAAAAGATCCCAAATGTTTTGGAAGGTTGTGAGATTTGCTTCTGGTGCTACACCTCCTAGTCAGCTGGCCAATTTCCTAGTCAAAGATTCTACAAATCTGACTGATAAATTTTGCCAAAAAAAAAAACTTTAAAAAAAAAACTGCTCTAAATAGTGAACCTGCTGGAGTCAGATGTCCTCCTGTTGATTGTCCATTTCAGCTAACCTGTGTGTGTCTCTGAGGTCTGTAGGGCGTTGAAGATGCTGAACTCCAAAAAATCACTGGTCCTGATGGTTTGGATCCATTTTTCCTAAAGTTGGCTGCAGGCCCGATTGCTGAGCATGTAACTACTATTTTTAATTTGAGCCTAAGTACGAACAAACTCCCCAAAGTCTGTAAATCTGCTTTTGTCGTCCCACTGCTAAAGGAGGCGAACCCTCAAATGTGAACAATTACAGACCTATCTCAAAATTATGCATTTTGGCAAAATTATTGGAAAAGTTGGTTTGTGATCAATTAAAGGACTATCTAGAATCAAACAATATCTTAAACCCTTTTTAGTTTGGTTTCAGGAAGCAACATGACTGTTACTGCCATTCTAAAAGTTTTAAATAATGAGTTTGAGGCAATGGATTCTAAAAAGTATTGTGTTACACTATTTCTTGATCAAAGGCATTTGACACCGTGGATCACAGTCTCTTGTTAGGGCCACTTAACACATAGTGCGAAGTTTGGACGACATGCACACTTAGTGCGCATGACACAGGAATCGTGTGCAAACCATGTAATGTCATCCCTGCAGCCAACGCCACGTACACCTGTTGCAAACAACTATTTGCGCAAACAAGTGCCTGAAAGACAAAGTATGCGCTGTGCGAATCCATCGCACCCTCTCACAGCAGGTGCCGGGCAAATTCCAGGTGACACGCACGAACATCTAACACCGCTTGCATGGCACTTAGAAAATGTGTGGCCAGTCGTACTCTTGGGACAACAACAGACTGCAGATGACCACTGTTGTACTTCTGTGAAATTTGTCTAAGACCCCCACAAGTGTGACTTTGCAAACACACACACTGACATGTGGGTGTGTGAGTGCCACTCACGGGAGGCGTGACTTCCGACAGAAGCAGCTGTGGTGATTTGTCATTTCTGCACATTCCAGCTGGACAACATCTACTGTGTTTGGACAGTTATGGACTAACAACTGTCCACTGTGAAGTGCGTGTGTCTGATTGCTGTATTTACATAGACATAAATAAAACATATATTCCTGTGGTGGCGACAAGCTGCAGCAAGCGAGTGCGTGCACGGAGTGGACACTGACAGCCCCCAGGTTTGAAACGGACCGTCAGATCAGAACACGCAGCGGGCAATCTGACCGTCACGTCACCCACGTGAGCTCTGTTCCACATGACACGGTGTCTGTGCTGTGGCGCGCTGTCCACGAGACACACATGTCGGGCAGAACACACGCGCGGCTGACTGGACGCACCTGACCAGTAGATGTGGACATGATCAGAGCACACTGCTTCTCATTCATGTCATTTCATGGGTCATCACCAGAGGAACAGACAGATTTGTATGCTTGCTTGATAAATGTGGTGTTTTTTTAATATGGTGTGGGATTTTATTTATTTTCTTTGTAATACTTCCATGTCCTTCCTGATATGAAGCAGCTTCCCACAACTTTCAAAGAACAGCTCCATAGCTAGTGGTAAAGTCTCTGACTAGGAAAATTAGGTTTTGTAAGGCGTGATTTCGCATCCCGGGTGGTGTGTTTTTTCCTTCTTTTTTTTTATTTTTTTTATTATTCCACATAAGCGGTGCGATGTGGCCCCACAGGTACTGGCTGGTTTTTGTGTATATGATAACAAGATCCTAAATCTTGTTACCATATACACACTGTTAATATTATTATTATTATTATTATTATTATTATTATTATTATTGTTATTTTATTTTATTATTACTTCTCTTTTGTCATTTGATTCTTAAATGCACCACAGTGGAAATAAGTGTTTTCACGTTCTTGTGTCATGCATATATTTTGACCATATTTACAATTGTATTATGTACTCACAATGAACGTACTAAATGAACTCACACACACACACACACACACCACAACACACACTTTTAATATATAGCTATTCAGCATGTGAATGAGGTATGTTCAAACATTTTCAAGCTGTGTAACAATTCATTTAATTTTGCTGGATTTCATCATCATAACAAAGTTATCCTCACAATTACACATCTTAATGCATTCAGGTACCACAAAAGATTCCAAGCTGTCATTGATGTTAAAGGGGGCAGGCAGTACACGGTACGGGTATGTAAACTTTTGATCAGGGTCATTTGGGTAGTCTGTTGTCATTATGACTTAAAAAGCGTAAACACAGTTATTTGAGAATAAACGGCTTCACCCAGCAACTAACCATGACTGAAAAAAAGTTTTTGTGTTATCATTCATATTCTCTTAAAAATGGCCAGAAAAAACAAACAGTCTGCCAGGGTCTGTAAATTTTTGAGCATATAACTGTATGCACAGACTTAGAAATGAACATGAAACCCAACATGATATTTGATGTTGATTGTTAAAACATTAATTACAACAGTGACTCCCTTTTTTTTTCTTTCAGGGGCTAATTTTTCCATTTTAGTGCTGAATGTGACGGCAGTGTTTTAAAAAATGACAAAGGTCAACTGTTGCAGTGGCACCAACAGGACGACTGCTCTATTTTCTTTTTCAACATTTCTATCACTGCATTTCCAGGTCACTGGGAGCTATTTTTAGCTCAGCGTTCTCTCCTCACAGAGGAAAGGAATCACACAGCACTTCAGATAGAGGCACGAAAGGAAGCTGGTTCCAAAACATGGTCTGTTTGAGCTGTGGTTGTTTTGGCGCCAGATATGACGTGGCTGCCAGGAACACCTTCCCTACACACACACACACACACACACACACCTGAGGTCTGCGGTGCTGGAATCAGGTCTGATGAAGACCCCACCCCGTCTTCCAGTAATGTCCAGGAGTCAGCAAGCTTGGTGTTGCTCCAAAGATTTAGTTTGGCCAAGCAGTCGCTCTGTTTTTCTTCTCTTCTGGCTCAGAAGGTTAAATGGTGTCACAGCCGGTCGTCCTGAGCAGCTGGTTGGTCCGAGCCAAAAGTGAGACTACTCCCACAAAAGGCAACATTCTCAGAAATATTTCATTGTTTTGACCGTATATCCAACAGTGTATTTATTGATAGTGAAGAAATACAGAACAGGTCTGCTTGTGCAAGATTTGTAAAATTATTTTGTCTGGGTTTTTTTTTTTTTAACATTTACGCCACTTTTTGGTGCTGACACTATGTTTTTGTCTGCTGAGGAAAATTCCCTTCATCTGCTCAAAGATCTGATTAAAGGGCGATCATTATGGCATCAGCGTGCCTCCCTCATAGACTTAAACCCCTGCCCACCCCCGAGGAGGAAAAAGGAAAATAAAGCATCCTTCATTACTCTGGCCTCCCTCCTTCAGCAGTCCCTCACCCCCTTGAGCACTATCCCTTTTCCTGTGCTGTTTTGATGTGTAAATGAGCGTATTGAAAACCTGCAGGCCCCCAAAGAGACACTTTCCATGAAAATGTGGCAGTCAGAGAACACCACAGTTCACACAGCTCAGCACTGCTCGCAACCGGACTCCAATCAGACGCTGCCGTCTCACTTCTTAGTCCGAGACACAAACAGATAAAAATGTGCACAAGATTGTGCAGACATATGCTGACTTATATTGTCATGCAGACATAAACATTTACAGTGCAGCTTTTGAGATTAACCTGCTTCCAAAGGACCACATATATGTTTGAGAATAAGGTTGAACAGCCAAAGGTGCAGCTGCAACATTGGTTTGGAAGAAACAAGGCCTTTAGAAATTTTGAATCAATGATCCTAATGCTGCTGGCAGGTAGTGGCACCTGACACCTCAGTGACACCTCAGAGACATCCTGTAACACCTCAGTGGTACTCCCGTGGCATCATGCGACACCCCAGTGACACCTCAGTGACACTCTTCTGGTTTTCTTTGACACCTCAGTGACACCTCAGAGGCATCCTGTAACAAATCAGTGGTATTTCCTGTGGCATCATGCAACATCTCAGTGACACTCCTCTGGTTTTATTTGACACCTCAGTGACACTTCAGAGGCATCCTGTAACACCTCAGTGGTACTCCTGTGGCATCATGCGACACCCCAGTGACACCTCAGTGACACTCTTCTGGTTTTCTTTGACACCTCACTGACACCTCAGAGGCATCCTGTAACACATCAGTGGTACTCCTTTGGCATCATGTGACACCCCAGTGACACCTCATTGGCACTCCTCTGGTTTTCTTTGACACCTCAGTGACACCTCAGAGACATCCTGTAACACATCAGTGGTACTACTGTGGCATCATGTGACACCCCAGTGACACCTCATTGGCACTCCTCAGTGACACTCTTCTGGTTTCCTTTAAGTTGTCAAACGTGCATGCATGCATTTCTAAGAATGTTTTAACATAAATGGGGCTGTAAAAAAGTTAGCTGATCCTTTAATCAACTGTAAAGGCATAGAAAGGTCAAGGCGGATGCAAATGGAGCTGTGCAAAACAGGGAAGGGTAAAGGCAGATGACATTAAGAACAAAAAGAAAAAAGTTTCTCCAACAGGTTTGTAGTTTTTCACCATATCTTTTCTGGGCGTGTTTTTCATCTGCTTTGATCAATGAAACAGAGAAGTAAAGCTTACTCATCCCTCTGTACTTGTCCTGTGCTGTGTTGCCTGTGGCTGCAAGCAGAGATGAATCGCTGAAAAGAGGGAGGAGCTCTCTCTCTCTCTCTCTCTCTGAAGCCAGCAGCGTTGCTGTGATCACTGTTAATCTGCTTTGCCACTCTGCTGCCATCTCCTCAAATGCATTCATCTCATTTCCAGCAGCCTCTTCTTCCTTTCTAATTAGGCAACGTCAAGATTTCAGCCGCCACCCTTTGGTGCGCTGCAGCAGGCGAGATCGGCCTTTGAGCTTCTGGGTCAGTGATGGCAAGTATTTGTTTGAGGGTTAAATCACAGCAGGCCTTTTATCGTGCTGTTATGTTGTACGATCAGAGGCTTGGGATTATGTAGGTCAGACGATGGAGTGCGAGAGCGCCTCTTTTTGTAGCTGCCATTTTTATTCAGTTGCTAGGCAGCACCCGCGCTAATCTCTTGTACCAAAGAATCTCTCCCTGGAGAAAAAGAGAGGGAGCAGGAGTTACAAAGGATGAAAAAAAAATGTGAAAACACTGTCAACAAAGAGCCCAAACCCATCCAGTGACTACTTTTAGAAAGACTCTAAAGGGAGGGAGTGGGAAAGGACAGGATGTGGGAGTCTGAGACGGGCTGTGAAACCTGCTCCAGCCGTCCTCTCTGTGCTTCAACATCCTTAAACCCTTTTGTTTGTGCCGCTGACTAAAGCACTAATGGATTACCGAACAAACACATACAGAAAACACCACAGTGTCAAAATGTGAGAATATTAACAGGATACCTTCACCACCAAGGAAGATGTGTTTTCATTGTGGTTTGTTTGTCCATTAGTTAGTTAGTTAATTAGTTAGTTATTCATCATCTAAAATGGAAATGGAAGAATTGTTGTGAAATGTAATAAAAATGTACACCTTGAGTCAAGGAAGTGTTGATTAGGTTTTGTTGCGGAACCAGAAGAAGTGTAAATCTGTCCTTGAATCCCTGATCTTTGCTTTTTGATCTTTGATCCTGATTGCTTATATCCTAATCCTGCCTTGATCTTTGATGCTGATTCTGATTATGAGGCAGTTGTTGTCTTTGATTCTTGATGTTTGTCATTTGAGCTTCATCCTGAATCTACTAATCCTACTGACTCGTTTGATTCTGATTAAGAGGCAGATCTTGCATTTGAGCATTGATGTTTGAACTTTGATCTTTCTTCCTGATTCTACTAACCCCAGTCCTAATTTTGATCCTGACTGCTTTAATCCTGATGAAGGGTTACATCCTACCTTTGATCTGTAATAATCCTTGACTCCTTTCATTCTGATCCTTGATCTGTGATCCTGATTCCATTGGGAGCATTTTTGATCAAGATCAAAAGGTTGAAGTTAAATGATCAGGATCAACATTAGGCTCAAAGATCGGCAAACAGAGGTGAGTGATCAGGATTAAAGGTCAACAACCAAAATTAAAAGTTGGGAGAAAAGCTTTTCAGGGACAGATGAGGGGCCAAAAACAGGATCACATCTCACCAATTAAATTCAAAGACCGAGATAAAAAATAAGATAAACTTTATTGATCCCACAACGGGGAAAATCACTTGTTGCAGCAGCAACAGTCGTACAGTAGTAAAGAAAAATTATTTATATTAAAGAAAGGTGACCACAGTATATTGCAATGTTTGCTGGTGGGTGCATAAAAACTGATGTGAACAGATTACGTGAAAATAGAATATAAGTGAGTGTATATATATATGTATAAGTATGTATAGCTATGCTAAAATTATTGTGCAGGAAAAATTGCATAGATGTGCATGTAATAAAGCACAAAAGGTGGCGGTAGGTGTAGTTAATAGTGCAAAATCAGCATGTGGTTATGGTGCTTAAAACATTTTGAGGTACTATACAGTCTGACTGCAGTTGGGATGAATGACCTGCGGAGGCCTTGTGTTTTGCACTGAGGGTGCAGCAAACTATTACTGAAGATGCTACATAAGGCGCCCACAGTCACATGTAAGGGGTGAGAGGGGTTGTCCATAATTGATGTCAGCTTACCTAACATCCTCCTCTCACCCACCACCTCCATGGGTCGAGAGTATATTCCAGGACAGAGTCGACCCTTCTGACTAATCTGTTGAGTCTCTTCCTGTCCCTCTCAAAACTTCCACAGCCCCAGCAGACCACAGTGTAATGTATGGCTGATGCCACCACAGAGTCATAAAAGGTTTTCAGCAGTGTCTTGCACAAGGCAAAGGACCTCAGTCTCCTCAGCAGGTGAAGAAGACTTTGGCCCTTATTGTACAGGACATCTGTGTTGTGTGTCCAGTCCAGTTTATTATTAAGGTGAACACCCAGGTATTTGTACTTCTCCATAAGCTCCATGTCCAAGTCTTGGATGTTCACAGGCACAATCTGAGGAGCCTTCCTTAGGGAAGTCAGTCACCACCTCCTCTGTCTTGCTGGTGTTGATGCACAGGTTGTTCCATTCACACTAGACCACAAAGTTGATGATGAACCTCCCTGGATTCCAGATCGTTCCCCTCAGACACACGTCCAGCGATAGCTGTGTCATCTGAAAACTTTTGGAGATGACAATTAATTTATTTTAATTTAATTTAATTTAATTCATTTATATAACACCAAATCACAACAAAGGTTGCCTCAAGGAGCTTCACACAAGTAAGGACTAACCTTACCAATGCCTGGTTCTGCTGGAGGTTTCTTCCTGTTAAGAGGGAGTTTTTCCTTCCCACTGTTGCCAAGTGCTTGCTCACAGGGGGTCGTTTTGACCGTTGGGGTTTTTCATAATTATTGTATGGCCTTGCCTTACAATATAAAGTGCCTTGGGGCAACTGTTTGTTGTGATTTGGCGCTATATAAAAAAAAAGTTGATTGAAGTTGATTACCAATCCCTAGAGCAAGCACACAGGTGACAGTGGTAAGGAAAAACTCCCTCTGATGATTTGAGGAAGAAACCTCAAGCAGACCAGACTCAAAGGAGTGACCCTCTGCTTGGGCCAAGCTACTAACACAATTGACAAAACAATTTACAAAAGAATATACAAGAAATTTTGCAGGTGCACAGGACAGGAGGGTTGCAGAAGTAGACACCACTCCCACCTCTGGATGGAGCTGCACCTCAAACAGAGAGAAAAAACAGAATCAGGCATCAGAAAAACAACAAATACAGTATAATTTGTCAGCATTAATCAACAAGGAAAGCAAAAGAAATACTAAGATGATCGCCGGCCACTAGCCTTAAGCTTCACTAAAAGACCCAGATTTTGGATAAAGTTGAGGCCGTGGCATGCTCTGTTTAGTGATAAAATGAATTTAAAAGGGTAGAAAGCATAGCAACATACTATGACAGCTGTCTGTGTTATAGCTGAAGTCTGATGCGTACAGCGCGAAGAGGAAGGGACAGAGTACTGTACCCTGTGGTGCCCCCGTGCTGCATACTACCACATCAGATACACAGCCATGAAGCCTCACATGCTGTGGTCTGTTGGTGAGGTATCCAATGTTCCATGCAGCCAGGTGACTGCATACTCCAGCTCCTTCCAGGTTCCCCTGAGGAGTGAGGGCTGAATTGTGTTGAAGGCACCGGAGAAGTCAAAAAACATGACTCTCACAGTGCTCCCAGTGCTCTCCAGATGTGACAGTGACCTGTCTTCCACACTGATGCCAGGTCGATACGCGAATTGCAGGGGGTCCAACTTACTGTTAACCAGGTGTCTGAAGTGTGTGAGAATAATCCTCTCCAAGATCAAAGCCTGCTTTTATCTATTCCAGAGTCACCGTTGGTGTGTGTTTGGGATCTTTGTCTTGTTGGAATACCCAACTGTATCCAAGATTCAACTGTTTGCCTGATTGATTGAGGTTTTTCTGAAGAATTTTCAGGTAGTGCTCCTTCTTCATTATTGCAGCCACTTTGTACAATGCCAACACATGAACATGCCACGGCAAAAATGTTTGGAACTTTAAGCACCACTGAATTATTCATATAAGGGGGTGTACGTATAATTTTGACCTTGTGTTGCTTTCAGAAAACATCAATAAATTTCAAACTTGTGCGCCAAATTCTTGTGTCCTTTTTCTAATACAGATGTGTGTTGTAGAACCATTGTACCCCAGAAACAGAGCAGTTCAAAGAAATAACTGAAAGAGCAGTACTGCTGTGGAATTTTAACCACGAGGCACGTTTATCTGTGCATGATTCAGCACACAAGTGCCTCAGTGCTGACAACGTCCTTGTGGATCCTTCATAGACGGCTACTTTTGAAGGGTGAGGATGGACCAGTTGTCTGCCTGGGTGGTTGCCATCCAGGACCCAAGGTGGGTGTGTAGTGTGGTGGGACAGAGCGATGCGTGACACCAGCACATGCACCCCAATATGACATGATTCATGTCCATGATGAGTGCATGTAAACTTGTAACCTCAAATGTTCTGATTCAGGGGTTCAGATGCTGTCCCACCTACCTCCCCCATCGCCATCCTAAATGTGCTCATGTCACGCTCAGCCATCAAAGCTCACCTCTCTGCGCGAGGAGGCTCAGACCCCCCATGATCACCCCAGCCCCGAGCTCAGCACAGATCTGCTCCCTTGCTTGTGGCACTTTTTGATTTGGAGTTTGGGAGTCATTAGTTCTTGTCACATTTTTATTTTCTTTATGTTTCATGGTAACTGCCCTCCGGATGATGCACATGCTGTTGCTGCCTTAAAATGTGTTTGATAATCGCTGTGGCACTGACTGTGTAACGTTGGTGGTCTGGTTTGGATCCACTCTGCTGAGGGTTCATCCCAGCAAAGTCAGTCTCACCAGAACATTTCTATCACACACCATGATAAAGGTACAGGTTCTTTGACTTGATTCTAAGCCAAAGATTCCCAAACATTTTGGGGTTAGGTTCCCATTTGATATTAGAAAGTTTTCAAGACCCAAGATATTTGAAATGTTGGCATTTATTTCGTACAGAGTTTTCGTAAAGGGTCTATTATCTACCTTTTCAACAAGCTTATGTCAGTCACAAGATGTCTTCAAAACAGATGCCAGTTTGCAAGTTAAAAACAAACAACCAAACAAAACAGCTACACTTGAAGATGATACTTTTCCAATCATGTCGATGGCATGATATGTGGCAGTACATACTTGTTCTGACAAATGAAAATGATCAATTTTTCAAGGATATTTTATTGAAATGCATGCCCTTTTTACACAAATGAAACAGACACCCCCCCCCCCCCCCGCCCCCCACACACACACACACACTTTTTTTTTTCCAAACATGAAAGTTAAAACGCTTTTAAATGACGGACAAGATTCTAAATGTAAAAGTACAAAAGTACTATTATTTACTTTTGTACTTCAATTGCACAAAATTTCTTACTGTACAAGACTCAGAAAGGTAAGGTTTAGTATGTAAAATATCCCAACAAATTCTAAGACAATCACAAAGTAAGATGAGCAAAGACACATAATGAGTTCTACATGCGTATTGTAGATTAGGTTTACCAAACCAAAACAGCAAATAGTGCACGTGTCATAATGTGAATATATGTCAAATAATAAAAACTTTAGTAAATGAAAATGATGAAAAACCTGGAATTTCAAATAGTAACCACACATTGTGCAGTGGAAAGTTGCCCCAGAAAACTGGGTCTACATTAAACAGCCTTTTTGGCTATTTCACCGAAGAAATTCTAGAAAAATACAACTTAATTCTGTTTTCATAGATACCTTTCTCTGTGAAAATCAGAGTGCAGATCCATAGCTGCAGTGGCACCGTCAAGTCCCTGTTACTTTAAATAGAAAAGACCTGTTGCTTGTCCCAGCAGAGGTGTCTGCGCTGAGCTGTTCACATTTGGTCAATTTCAGTGTCTGTGATGATTCTTTAAAAGTGTTTGAAAAAATCAAGACCAGTCTCTGGAGCTTCTGCTGCTGACCTGTGCAGCAGTAGAATTTTGTGGCTCAGTGTCTTGATCCGGGACACTTCAGCACACCATCAGGAGTAAGCAAACTCACCTCCCTGGGTAACCCATATAATAAGTGGAAAACATTTTAAGCACATTTACTATGTGTAAAATGTTGTAAAAAAAAAATAGGACAATTGTCATATATAACTTTTATCCATAAATACAAAGAAGTAAAACGTGATTAATTTTCACACTGAGGATGTCATAATTGTTTTCAAGGTTCAAGGTTTATTTATTGTCACTGTATGTGTATACAACAGAATTATATTGCACTCAGTTAAAAAGAACTCAGTCCCTAGGACAATTAAAAGAGAGAAAAATATTACAATAACATTCATGCACCCAATAACACACATCCACATATGGCCGACCGACTCACATGTACGCTGTATAAATCAATATAAATAAGTTTTGGTGGTCTCCATGTTCTCTGTAATTTGTAAGGGAATTGGGTTGTATTTAAATTGGTTTTTGTAATCATCTTATTTTTGAATGATCATCAGTACCAGGTGGTACATCTACAGATAAACTGGGCGAAGAGATGGGGTATTTTTATATCTTTCTTTGAGAAAATGAGAATTGAAAGTTGATAATTCATTCTTCTTCATTTGTTCCAGCTGCTCCCGTTAGGGGTCACCACAACAGATCGTTTCCATCTCACCCTGTCCTCTGCATCTTCCAACTCTCACTCCAACCACCTGCATGTTCTCCCATACCACATCCACAAACCTCCTCTTTGGCCTCCCTCTTCTCCTCCTGCCTGGTGGCTCCATCCTCAGCATCCTTCTTCCTGTATACCCTTGGTCCCTCCTTTTCACATGTCCAAACCATCTCAATCTCACCTCTCTGACTTTGTCTCCCACCTGAGCTGTCCCTCTGCCTCTTGTCTTTTTGTTTGTGCCACCGTCTCTAAGCCAAACAATAGCTGGTCACTACTGTCTTGTAGACTTTCCCCTTCACTCTTGCTGATATTCTCCAGTCACAAATCACTCCTGCCACCTTTCTCCACCCACTCCACCCTGCCTGCACTCTCTTCTTCAAACCTCTACCACACTCTCCATTACTTTAGACAGTTGACCCCAAGTATTGAAACTCATCTACTTTCACCACTTTTACTCCTTGTAACTGCACTATTCCGCTGAGCTCCCTCTCATTCACACACATATACTCAGTCTTGTTCCTACTGACTTTCATTCCCCTTCTCTCCAGAGCATATCTCCACCTTTCCAGGCGAGACCCAACTTACTCTCTACTCTGACTGGTGGTTGGCTCTCACTGCGGTATTGTATCACTTCCTGTTCCGGAGCACAGCGGTGTTATGCTGTATCTGTTAGCTGTTTAATCTGCGCAGTTAGATTGATCTAGTTAACTAGATAACGATTTGTTTCACAGTGTAATCTTCACGTGTCTTAACTAAAGCACTCCCTCTGCTGAATCACCTCTAAATTATTTACACATTATTCACTTTGTGTGTTTTTAGGAATCCGCTAGCTTATCGCAGCTACTAGCTCTTAGCCGGTTTAGCATGGCGGCTTCTCCTGTCTCTCCCGCACTTTTCTGCTCTGGGTGTGAAATGTTTAGTTATTCCTCGGCCTCCTTTAGCAGTAATGGTACTTGTAATAAGTGTAGCTTATTCATAGCTTTGGAGGCCAGGCTGGGCGAATTGGAGACTCGGCTCCACACCTTGGAAAATCCTACAGCTAGCCAGGCCCCTGTAGTCGGTGCTGACCAAGGTAGCTTAGCCGCCGTTAGTTCCCCTCCAGCAGATCCCGAGCAGCTGGGAAAGCAGGCCGGCTGGGTGACTGTGAGGAGGAAGCATAGTTCTAAACAGAAGCTCCGTGTACACCACCAACCTGTTCACATTTCTAACCATTTTTCCCCACTCGGCGACACACCCGCCGAGGAACAAACTCTGGTTATTGGCGACTCTGATTAAAACAGTTAAATGTGGTCTATTAAACATTAGGTCTCTCTCTTCTAAGTCCCTCTTAGTAAATGATATAATAATTGATCAACATATTGATTTATTCTGCCTTACAGAAACCTGGTTACAGCAGGATGAATATGTTAGTTTAAATGAGTCAACACCCCCGAGTCACACTAACTGTCAGAACGCTTGTAGCACGGGCCGAGGTGGAGGATTAGCAGCAATCTTCCACTCCAGCTTATTAATTAATCAAAAACCCAGACAGAGCTTTAATTCATTTGAAAGCTTGACTCTTAGTCTTGTTCATCCAAATTGGAAGTCCCAAAAACCAGTTTTATTTGTTGTTATCTATCGTCCACCTGGTCGTTACTGTGAGTTTCTCTGTGAATTTTCGGACCTTTTGTCTGACTTAGGGCTTAGCTCAGATAAGATAATTATAGTGTGCGATTTTAACATCAATCAATCAATCAATCAATTTTATTTATATAGCGCCAAATCACAACAAACAGTTGCCCCAAGGTGCTTTATATTGTAAGGCAAGGCCAGACAATAATTACGTAAAAACCCCAACGGTCAAAACGACCCCCTGTGAGCAAGCACTTGGCGACAGTGGGAAGGAAAAACTCCCTTTTAACAGGAAGAAACCTCCAGCAGAACCAGGCTCAGGGAGGGGCAGTCTTCTGCTGGGACTGGTTGGGGCTGAGGGAGAGAACCAGGAAAAAGACATGCTGTGGAGGGGAGCAGAGATCAATCACTAATGATTAAATGCAGAGTGGTGCATACAGAGCAAAAAGAGAAAGAAACACTCAGTGCATCATGGGAACCCCCCAGCAGTCTAAGTCTATAGCAGCATAACTAAGGGATGGTTCAGGGTCACCTGATCCAGCCCTAACTATAAGCTTTAGCAAAAAGGAAAGTTTTAAGCCTAATCTTAAAAGTAGAGAGGGTGTCTGTCTCCCTGATCTGAATTGGGAGCTGGTTCCACAGGAGAGGAGCCTGAAAGCTGAAGGCTCTGCCTCCCATTCTACTCTTACAAACCCTAGGAACTACAAGTAAGCCTGCAGTCTGAGAGCGAAGCGCTCTATTGGGGTGATATGGTACTATGAGGTCCCTAAGATAAGATGGGACCTGATTATTCAAAACCTTATAAGTAAGAAGAAGAATTTTAAATTCTATTCTAGAATTAACAGGAAGCCAATGAAGAGAGGCCAGTATGGGTGAGATATGCTCTCTCCTTCTAGTCCCTGTCAGTACTCTAGCTGCAGCATTTTGAATTAACTGAAGGCTTTTCAGGGAACTTTTAGGACAACCTGATAATAATGAATTACAATAGTCCAGCCTAGAGGAAATAAATGCATGAATTAGTTTTTCAGCATCACTCTGAGACAAGACCTTTCTAATTTTAGAGATATTGCGTAAATGCAAAAAAGCAGTCCTACATATTTGTTTAATATGCGCATTGAATGACATTTCCTGATCAAAAATGACTCCAACATCCACACAGGTGCTGAGAATGACAGTCTCAACACTGCATTTATTCTATTGTTAGACTCGATTGGCTTTGCTCAAAATGTAAATGAGTCCACCCACCACTTTAATCATACCTTAGATCTTGTTCTGACTTATGGTATGGAAATTGAAGACTTAACAGTATTCCCTGAAAACCCCCTTCTGTCTGATCATTTCTTAATAACATTTACATTTACTCTGATGGACTACCCAGCAGTGGGGAATAAGTTTCATTACAGTAGAAGTCTTTCAGAAAGCGCTGTAACTAGGTTTAAGGATATGAT
Organism: Thalassophryne amazonica; assembly: GCF_902500255.1. Taxonomy (NCBI): domain Eukaryota; kingdom Metazoa; phylum Chordata; class Actinopteri; order Batrachoidiformes; family Batrachoididae; genus Thalassophryne; species Thalassophryne amazonica. The sequence goes on from NC_047106.1 coordinate 82,136,082, forward strand.
TCCTTCTTTATGTTCTCCAATGCCATATACCAACACAGGGCAGAGTAGCTACCTAAACTCTGTGAGTGAGATAGATTATCTCGTCAATAGTTTTACATCCTCATTGAGGACAACTTTGGATGCTGTAGCTCCTCTGAAAAAGAGAGCCTTAAATCAGAAGTGCCTGACTCCGTGGTATAACTCAAACTCGCAGCTTAAAGCAGATAACCCGTAAGTTGGAGAGGAAATGGTGTCTCACTAATTTAGAAGATCTTCACTTAGCCTGGAAAAAGAGTCTGTTGCTCTATATAAAAGCCCTCCATAAAGCTAGGACATCTTACTACTCATCACTTATTGAAGAAAATTAAAACAACCCCAGGTTTCTTTTCAGCACTGTAGCCAGGCTGACAAAGAGTCAGAGCTCTACTGAGCCGAGTATTCCTTTAACTTTAACTAGTAATGACTTCATGACTTTCTTTGCTAATAAAATTTTAACTATTAGAGAAAAAATTACTCATAACCATCCCAAAGACATATCGTTATCTTTGGCTGCTTTCTCTCCGATTGTTCTGTCTGAGTTATTTTCATTAGTTACTTCCTCCAAACCATCAACATGTCTATTAGACCCCATTCCTACCAGGCTGCTCAAGGAAGCCCTACCATTAATTAATGCTTCGATCTTAAATATGATCAATCTATCTTTATTAGTTGGCTATGTACCACAGGCTTTTAAGGTGGCAGTAATTAAACCATTACTTAAAAAGCCATCACTTGACCCAGCTATCTTAGCTAATTATAGGCCAATCTCCAACCTTCCTTTTCTCTCAAAAATTCTTGAAAGGGTAGTTGTAAAACAGCTAACTGATCATCTGCAGAGGAATGGTCTATTTGAAGAGTTTCAGTCAGGTTTTAGAAAATATCATAATACATTACCCTGACCTCTAGTAATACTGTGAGAAATCTTGGAGTCATTTTTGTTCAGGATATGTCATTCAATGCACATATTAAGCAAATATGTAGGACTGCTTTTATGCATTTACGCAATATCTCTAAAATTAGAAAGGTCTTGTCTCAGAGTGATTCTGAAAAACTAATTCATGCATTTATTTCCTCTAGGCTGGACTATTGTAATTCATTATTATCAGGTTGTCCTAAAAGTTCCCTGAAAAGCCTTCAGTTAATTCAAAATGCTGCAGCTAGAGTACTGACGGGGACTAGAAGGAGACAGCATATTTCACCCATATTGACCTCTCTTCACTGGCTTCCTGTTAATTCTAGAATAGAATTTAAAATTCTTCTTCTTACTTATAAGGTTTTGAATAATCAGGTCCCATCTTATCTTATGGACCTCATAGTACCATATCACCCCAATAGAGCGCTTCGCTCTCAGACTGCAGGCTTACTTGTAGTTCCTAGGGTTTGTAAGAGTAGAATGGGAGGCAGAGCCTTCAGCTTTCAGGCTCCTCTCCTGTGGAACCAGCTCCCAATTTGGATCAGGGAGACAGACACCCTCTCTACTTTTAAGATTAGGCTTAAAACTTTCCTTTTTGTTCAAGCTTATAGTTAGGGCTGGATCAGGTGACCCTGAACCATCTCTTAGTTATGCTGCTATAGACTTAGACTGATGGGGGGTTCCCATGATGCACTGAGTGTTTCTTTCTCTTTTTGCTCTGTATGCACCACTCTGCATTTAATCATTAGTGATTGATCTCTGCTCCTCTCCATAGCATGTCTTTTTCCTGGTTCTCTCCCTCAGCCCAAACCAGTCCCAGCAGAAGACTGCCCCTCCCTGAGCCTCATTCTGCTGGAGGTTTCTTCCTGTTAAAAGGGAGTTTTTCCTTCCCACTGTTGCCAAGTGCTTGCTCACAGGGGGTCGTTTTGACCGTTGGGGTTTTTCCGTAATTATTGTATGGCTTTGCCTTACAATATAAAGCGCCTTGGGGCAACTGTTTGTTGTGATTTGGCGCTATATAAATAAAATTGATTTGATTTGATTTGATACTCTAACTACAGATCACAATGTCATCTGCAAACATCATAGTCCATGGAGACTCCTGTCTGATCTCATATGGCAACCTTTCCATCACTATTGTGAAAAACAAAAGACTCGGAGCTGGTCATTGGTGTAATCCCACCTCCACCTTGTATAAATCTGTCATTCCAACTGCACATCTCACCGCTGTCACACTATCCTTGTACATATCCTGCACTAGCCTCACATACTTCTCTGCCACTCCAGGCTTCCTCATACAATATGACGACTCTTCTCTTGGCACCTTGCCATAAGCTTTCTCTAAATTCACAAACACTATAGTTCTCCAACAGTATTCTCAGAGCAAACATTGCATCTGTAGTGCTCTTTCTTGGCACAAAACCATATTGCTTCTCACAGATCTTCAACTGTTTTCTAAGCCTAGCTTCAACTAGTCTTTCCCATAACTTCATGCTGTGGCTGATCATCTTAATAATTCTTTCATTACTGTAGCTCTGCACATCACCCTTGTTCTTGAAAATAGGAACCAGCACACCTCAACTCATCACACTTCCACTCCTCAGACATCCTCTCACTGTCCAAGATTTTGTTAAACAATCTGGTTAGAAAGAAAGGTGATAATTCATAAACTGACTTAACTAAACAGGACTGTTTTGACATTTCCAGTTTGTTCAAATTTGGTTCTTTTGATGAACACCAAACAAAAATAAATAAGTAAAAACCAAACATGAAGATGATGTGTCTATGTGGCCATAAATGGAAGTCAGAAGTTTAGGGGTGTGTCTTTGAGTCTTTGTTCTTGGACATATGTAAAATAAATTAAAATATTTTTTACATTAAATTCCTTTACAGCATTACCAGTAGAGTACTGTGTTTGCAATTATTATTATTATTATTGTTGTTGTTGTTGTTGTTATTATTTCATTTTCTAGAGTCAAATGCTTTTAATCTTCTCCATCAGTGTGTTTTGTGGATTTACTGGTGTTTTTCTTCATTTAATAAACCTTGATATTGTAGTGAATCTCAGCAAGGACCCCAATGCAGTGAACAACATCAGATGGGGTGAACAGGTCTTATTATCCATTAACCAATTTTGCAGCATCAACTAACAGATTGGAACAGGAGATCAAAACTCGAGCTTGGGTTTGGTGCACAACAATTAGTCCAAATTAGCCTCAGCTTCTCAGAGGGAAAGCCTCAGGCTCAGTGCATGATAATTAGTCCAAAACTATCCTCAGCTTCTCTGAGCAAAGAGACAGAAAAATGGAATCCAAAACTATGCAATATTCAGTAACCAGAGTAGAAGTAGTAATTGCAGTCTTTGTAAGGGCATAAGTTCAATTACCTGGAGATTTCCGTACAGCAGTCGTAAATACAATTCTGGAATACCAACAAGGTTTGATAACATGGAGTTCAAAAACACTGCATCTAGATCACAAAGATAGGAGGTCCAGAACAACAGAGATCCAGAACAATAGTACAGTTGGTAACATGGTTTCAGTAAACACAGAGCACTTGAATGTGAGAAAGCAGTGTGGAATGCAACCTGGTGACTAGAAAATGCTTTCACATAGTTTTTAAAAGATGGAAATCAATTAAACTCAAAAGTATTTGGACTTGCAAACACAGAGATCAACCCAGAAGTCAAAATTGAGGCAGGTTGTCAGATTATATAAGGTGTATGCAAAAAATATCCAGCTTCATTTTATGGAAATAAATGAAGCGTGGGAGTTGTCATTTGGTGGAGAGGTGTAGGGAACCTTGTTGAGCATGCATGAATTTTTCTAGTCTGCAGAGCACATCACATACGAGCACCAAGCCAAAGAATGAACACATGTACCGTGCTTCTGTTGGATTTTAACATGACGGAGCAACTTGAGTGCGTGCATAATACATTTGTTTCTGTGGGATAAAATAAGGCCAGATACATTTTGCATGCACCTCATATGTAAACCTACTGGAAATAACACAGTATCAGTATAAAATCAACAAAAACAGGGAAACATGATCGCAGCAAACCCTTAGCCTGTGTGTTCTGCAACTGGATTGCGTTTCATCTATTCTTATTCAAAATGTACTTTAAAATGATTATTTGCACATTTACAAGAAATTTCACTGTCAAATTTGTCAAAATCAAAATTCACTGACAAATTTGTCTGTCACAAAATAATCATGCTCCCACTGACCCCCCCACTGAAAAAAAAACAAAAACGTTTGGAGCCGCCACTGAAAGCAATAAGCATATCATTGCAGTATCACTCCCGAAAGTTGTTGTGTGCAGCACTTCTGGTTTGTGTTTCTCCAAACAAACACTAATTAACATGCAACACATTTCAAACAGTGTTTGTATTTTTTGTGCAAAATGAGACCGAAACTCATTCCCAGAAGTTCAAATGCATTCAGCCAAAAAATTTTCTATCATCAATTTAGCCTCTCTTTTTTTTAATCCAGGGGTGTTGACTCAAGCTGATCACTGTACATTAGCCAGTCTGGTAGTAAAGGGAACCAGCTGGGGCCACACTCGAACACTGCACCTTTTGTCGAGGCCTCAGCCCCCCTACAAGTAAAATAAAAACCTTTTTGCATGAGATACGCTTTGTGCAGAGGCAGACATTGTTCCTATTGTGGCGTGTCAAAGCTTACATGCCGGGTCCAACATGGTGCTGAACAAACTGTGGTTTGTGTACATTCTGTAACTGTAGGTTGTGGAAAAGGACCGAGACAGCGCTCTGTGATGATCTTGGCGGGCGGTGGAGATTTGGCATGCAAAGCAAGAGTTCGAGCACCAGCACAGGCAGCCTTTTCCCTCAGGATAATAACCGCTTGTGGAGTGAAGAGGGAGAAAACCTGCAAGGATCAGCCTTCCTGTTCACACCCCATCATGTCTGAGCTGGCAGCAGCCCCGTGTTGTTATGGTCCTCAGACATTTCCTGTGTGTGTTTTGGGGTTGCATCTGGGCTTGTTTACAGCCCAGGGTAGAGCCTCATTAAGTGAGACACACTATTAGGTGGATGTGGATGTAAGGGGCAGGGGTGGGCGAAGTGCTTATTAGTCAGGCCAGCACATAGCCACAAACCAGGACCCAACTGGGCCAGGTGCTCCACGCTGCAGGCTGATTTCCACAGCGTGGACAAACAGGCCTAAAGAGGGCTGAGTCATTAGAGATGTTTGCTTCAGTCTTTCTGGTGGTGGGGAGCACATTTCATTATTCATGATGATTTGTCAGACTGGAAATCAAACTGAAGAGGATGTTCTTTGCACAAAACGAGCGCACTCACTAAGGGTCCTAAAATCAGAAGGTCTGTTGCACCGTACTGATTTGCTTCACTCAAAGTGCAACACCAGTACCATATAACAGTGGTCCCCATCCGTTTTTTCACCATGGACCAGTTTAATGTCAGACAATATTTTCATGGACCGGTCTTCAAGGTGTGGCCGATAAATACAACAAAATAAAGATACAGATACAGATGCTTTTTTTGTCATTGTAACAAAGTACAAGGAAAGGTAAGGTGCAAGCCTGTCATATTTTGTCTGTTATAATCAAAATCTGTTATAGGTATAAAACTGACCAAATCTGTTATATGTATGTAAGGGATTAGTTGGGAGGTGCCAAACGATCTATGAGGAATCCTAAATAGGGACCTGCCTCATGTAATGACCAGGTCAAAACTTTGTCTGAAAAAAATAAATGCCTGCTTTAAATAAGCGCTGGACATTATGTGCATTAAAAAGATTACATTTGGTTGAGTCACTCTCTTTTTTAAGTGTGCTGCAGAGTGGTACCTTAAAATCCTAAAGCCTGATTCATGCTTCTGCACCTCTGTAATTCTGTGGCCATGCAATGACGCTGACATGTGCGTTAATCTTGTAAAGTTCTCTGTCGTGTCTTTATGCAATTTGTTGCAGGAACAGTGGCTTTTTCTGGATTAATTTGTCCCTCAAGGAGCTTCTTTATGCAATCATCAACTTCCAAAGCAAAGGTAAGGTGTACAATTTCCTCCCTAAATTGCAGGTCATTTGAGCGTCTTTTGCGCTCTATGACTGCTGGGATAGGTTCCAGTCCCCCGTGACCCTTAATTGCACTAAGCATTTGAAGATGAGTGTGTGTGTGAATGTTGAGCGTCTTTTTCTGACTACATGTTGTAAAGTTGGTCATATTTGCGGACTTTTCTGTCAAAAGTGTTTTGATTCATCATCAAAATGTAATCAGCGGGCAGACTGCAAAATCCTAATATATGACGGAGATGAAGGAGTGAAAATGTAAAAGTGACAAATCACAGCCTTTTACAGTCTCAGATTTAGCTGGTTTGCAGCCACACAGAGGGCTGTGATCGAAAGGAGTTTGGTTTGTCACACCCAGGGATATGTGTGAATCTTAACACCATATTACAGTGCAGGAAAAAAGCAGCATTTTGTTAATAATCACCTGCCTTGAATTACGTCCTGCCTCGTTTTGGTGCCGGGTCTGCCCACAGTTTGAAAAAAATAAGCGGCCGGTCTTTTAATCACGGAAAAACAGTACCCACTTTCCTCGAATTGGCGAGTGTCAGTGCTGAACCTCATTTTGTACCTCTGTTACTGGGCACGTCCAGACTGCTCTGTCCGGTACATCCGAGGGAATTTTAATGAAAATGCATTGCGACTGGACGGGATGTTTTGTCCGATGTGAGGGAAAATCCGTTATACAAAATCCATTATATATTCTGTTTATTTCATGGAAAACCATACAAAAGCATTGGGACTTCTGCTTTTGTTCAGTGACCGCAAATATCCTGTTTATACGATGACAGTTTAGGTGAGTTTTACTGTGCACCACAAAAACAAATATAAAGTGCATGAAAAATACAACGTACCATAACGCTTTTTAACTGCAGCCTCTTGGAGAAGTTCACAGCAAATGTCTTTAGTGGCGGGCAGGATCAATTCCTCACTGATAGTGAATGGCTTCTTAGCTTTAGTAATACAGTTAGTATACCGCAGAGAGGGTGCCAGTGGACCTCAGTCTGCAGTTCATCTCCACCTTAAAGACACTAACCACACGTTTGAGGACAAGGAAGTTAAAATATTAGCCAGAGAGAAGAAATGGTTTGAGAGAGGGGTCAAGGAGGCATTCTTTGTGAAACGTTTGAAACCCAGCCTTAACCGGGGAGGGGGTCTGAGACACGCTTTATCCCCCGTTTACAGTGGGGTACTCAGGTCAAAGCAGTTTCAGTCTTTTGTTCATGGTAATGAGTCATTCACGTCATCAGCAGAGTCATCAAGGGAGCCATCAGGAGAGGGACAGCTGCCCTGTCATTAGGAGGGTGCTAACTAGAGCACAACTGGTGCTAATTAGAGCTTTTGTTTAGTCACTAGCCTATAGCAGTCTGCCTCTCAGTAGGAGGGGTCTGGTTAGGTTTAAAACTCCAGCTTTTGTGACTTCTTGATTATTCTTCTCTACAAGAGTCAAGACAAAAGTCAGACCACCAGAGCAAGAATTTTAGCTGAGGAAGCTTCTGCGATTTGAAGCGAAACGTCCTTGTGTCAAGCAACCCAGTCCAGTCGAAGATTCAAGCTTCTCTACTATATGAGTCATATACTAATTAATCCTATTAGTGTTGCTCAACTTGACCGAACACTCTCACAGTTTATTTAATTTTATTATTTTATTTTCATTTATATAGCACCAAATCACAACAGAGTTACCTCAAGGCGCTTCACACAAGTAAGGTATAACCTTACTAACCCCAGAGCAACAGTGGTATTTAAGGCTACTGTAAGAGGTCACAGCCACCGGAAAAGACAAGGAAATGAACATGAGAGAGAGAGCAATACACACAAAGTAACAAAAGACAGTCTGGCACATGGAGACAAGACAGGTGGTCTTAAATATACAGAGACATGATGAAGAGCAGGGGCATTCAACAGAATGAGGAGCAGGTGTGGAGACAAGAGGACAGGAACTGAAACGAAAGGAAACAATGGCTAGAAGTCCATCAAAACAAAACAGGAACCAGAAAGCACAGAAAATTTAACTGAAGCTATTACAAAAATGGGCTGTCTGTGTGTGTGTGTGTGTGTGTGTGTGTGTGTGTGTGTGTGTGTGTGTGTGTGTGTGTGTGTGTGTGTGTGTGTGTGTGTGTGTGTGTGTGAGAGAGAGAGAGAGAGAGAGAGAGAGAGAGAGAGAGAGAGAGAGAGAGAGAGAGAGAGAGAGAGAAAGCGATGGGTGGGGGTGGCATGATGACTTTAGAACCACTGAATTCATTAACACAGTTTGTTAGGGTGCAGTCATGAAATTTCTCGTGTAGCTTTATTTGCAGCCTCGACAGTGACGCTCATGTCTCTGGGTCCTCACCCTTTGAAATCGAGAGACATCTAAGAAAAGCTTATGGAGACATGAGGTTGCTGGATAGAGGTGTTTGGTGGTGCTTTGTAAGAGAACGACGGTCCAAGTCTTTATGGTCCTGCTGCTTCCTGTGTTTTCTGTATCTTTGGAAGACTTGTACACTAACCAATGACCTAAGGGGATGACTACCGATAGATGTCTCTTTGGATGATCCTTGGGTACTTGAGGTAACTCAGATGAAGCATTCTGAGGGAATCCTTGGCATTTAGGCCATGTGGTGCCTCAGTGTTGAGCACCCCAGTGGCTGGAGAAGGTCAAGAAGACAACAACATTTCACATGCCTGCAGCAGACAGATGGTTACTTTTGAGAAATGGAGATTGATTGGCAGCCTGCCTGCATGGCTGCCAACAGAAACCCAGGGTAGTCTCGTAGCATGATGCATGAGTTGACATGTGGCACCAGTGCATCTTCACAGACCTGACCTGACCCGACCTTTGATTTGCAATGGCAAGTGCACACTGATGTGTCATAAAGTGGTGGAACAATACTGTGTTCAGGGTGAAGATGAAACACTGACAACAGATTTTCAGATTCATTAATGCTGAATACTACGGAAGCGTATTGCATTCACTGGATAAAAAAATTTTTGACCACTGATCTCGTAATTACGAGATCAAGATCTCGTAATTACGAGAAAAGATGTCGTAATTATGAGATCTTTTCTCGTAATTACGACAGCTTTTCTCGTAATTACAACAACAGGATCTCATAATTATGAGAAAATATCTCATAATTACGAGATCTTTTCTCGTAATTATGAGATCCTGATCTCGTAATTATGAGAATCAGGTGAGATCAGGTGAGATCAGGTGATTTATGAGATCAGGTATCTAAATAGTTTTATGTATATTGTTCCGTACTTCCAGTCCCTCAGCACAGACGTGAGCTGAGCTCAGCCGATGGTAACACACTATAATCAAACACAAAGTGTGGATTTTCCCCCTGAAGTGCTCCCGGATGAATGTCCAGGGAGGAGCACGGGGCGACATCCAGCTTTCACTCACACAGACCCACCGACCACTGAGGGACACAGCGGGGCTCACTCCCACCCGGGCACATGCCAGTCTGTGTGCCTGAGCTGTGCCTTGCCTCGCTGGAGGAGTTTCATTCATCCAGCAACAGTTTAGTGGGAAATCCACACTTTGTGTGCGCCGTGGTGTGGATCACAATGCAGTGTCAGAGGTTACAAATTGGCCTATTTTCAATTATGACTCGGGAATTCTCACGCTTGGACTGGAAGTACGGAAGCGATTACACACACACACACACACACACACACACACCTACACACAGAAATTAAATAAATAAAAACAATAGCTTGATCTCATAATTACGGCGACGTGGAGCATAATTTCTTGTTATAATGTGATAATTTCTTGTTATAACGTGAAAATACCGCATCATGAAATAACATGATAATTTCATATGACGAAATAACGTGATAAGAATCACGTTATAACGTGATAAATATCACGTTATAACATGAAACTTTTCACGTAATTGCATGATACTGAGCCAAATATATATTAGGGCTTGGCAGCTCAGAGCTTCCGTACGTAAGAAAGAGAGCGACGTCCAGCACGTCAGACTGGGCTTTCCACCGGAACAATCCCAACGACTTGAGATGCCTGCAGTGTTGACATACTAATATTAATATCATCCTCATTTTTAAGAAATATCAGTATTTCCCAGTGTCTCAGACCGAGAAGGTGGTAACAGCAGATTAATTGCGACAGCGCCATCATGCCCGCTGATACATTGAGGAAGCGCGCATACGGGGAAGCTGGAGACACCTGATCTCGTAATTACGAGATCTTTTCTCGTAATTATGAGAAAAGATCTCGTAATTATGAGATCAGGTGCCTCCTGATCTCGTAATTACGAGATCTTTTCTCGTAATTATGAGATCCCGATCTCGTAATTACGAGAAAAGATCTCATAATTACGAGATCTTTTCTCATAATTACGAGAAAAGATCTCGTAATTACGAGATCTTATCTCGAAATTCCGAGATCAGTGGTGTCTTTTTTTTTTTCATCCAGTGAATGCAATACGCTTCCGTGGAATACAAACAATGATCACACACAGATTCTGTAAAAATGATTAATTAATTTTGAACATCTGTTCTTCTGTGTAGGTCATATAGTTCATCACTCCGCTCTTACCCTGTGCTGACAGCAGGCTTTATGTATAAAATTCATAAATGATATGGATGCACATATGTAAATCACCCAACAGGTGCCAGTGTTCCGCAGATCTCCATTCCGCTGGAACAGTATTTTGAAACAGGGTTTGACATGTTCCTGAACAGCATCTTGAGTTTGCCATCACAAATTTGCAGTACATTTGAAAGTTATAGTTTGAAAGACCAGCCGTATGTTCTGTGCATTATTTAATTCCATTGTTCCTTTCTCATTCTGTTGTGTTTTCATTCTGTATTTGCCCACATAGTGGGCATCATGTTTCTTCCTGCCTTTGCTAGCTTAAGTTGTTACCTGACATTGACATTCAAATTCAAATTCAAAAAACTTTGTTTGTCCCCAAGGGGCAATTCAAACGCCAAGAGCAGCAATATTTCAGACAAACAACAACAACAACAACAACAAAAAATGAATGAATAAATAAAAATAAAATAATGCCACAATAAATAAATATCAATGCAATTATAAGTACTTCAGAAGTAAAATAGTTGTATCATAAACAATTTATTAGGGGACTGTAAACAAAATTCACTCCTGCCAGGGGAAAAAAAGGAGAGGGAGTTAAAGGGGAGTTAAAGAGGTGAACAGCCCTGGGAACAAATGTCACTCTTCTCCTCTGTGTCTTGCACCCAGGGCACTGAAGTCTGTGCCCTGAGGGGAGCCATAAAGGTGTGTGCCAGTGGGCAGGCCACTCCAATGATCTCAGCAGGAGGTGGACAAACTATATGTATACCACAATGCATCCAGCATCCACTAAATAGGTGACAGGCACGTCTATGGGATAAATACACTAAAAACAAAGTTACGTTTTCAGTTCATCTGGTGAATCAAAGTTAACCAGAAACTAACCACATCATAATCATTAAGTAACAAAAATAAGTCCTACACAGGTTGAGTCCCATTGATGCTCAAGATCCCTTAGCATGACACAGATGAGAGTCTACAACTCCCCTGGATGGGATGCAAGTCTGTCACATGTTGAAGGTAGCAACCCAATTACAGCTGGTAGGACAGGAACAATGCCAGTGAAGTGTCTTGTCCAAGGATACAAACAAGTACCATTGCAGGGAATTGAGCAAGTTACATCTGGGAGCATGAGCTAGTGCCGAGCTTCGCTGCATCAACTCCATGGAACCACTTTGGGTACTAGACAGCAATCACCCAGGCAGACAACCGATCTATACCCACTTCTATAAAATAACCATCTATCTGCTGCAACCAGGTGAGGTGTGAACATCTCCTTGGCCTTGTCCAGCCACTGGTATCCACAACACTCAGGCACCTATGTGCTGGATCACGCCCAGAGAAACGCACCACATGTCTGAAATGTTGAAGCTGACGCTCCCTCACCATGCAAATGACACTCCTCATCTTATACTCCCTAAGTAACAACTCGTTTGACACCAAGTCTTTCCAGTGGTAAACAAGCATCCTCTGATGCAACCTGTTACCAAAGACATCCAGTCAATCAATCAATCAATCAATCAATTTTATTTATATAGCGCCAAATCACAACAAACAGTTGCCCCAAGGCGCTTTATATTGTAAGGCAAGGCCATACAATAATTACGTAAAAACCCCAATGGTCAAAACGACCCCCTGTGAGCAAGCACTTGGCGACAGTGGGAAGGAAAAACTCCCTTTTAACAGGAAGAAACCTCCAGCAGAACCAGGCTCAGGGAGGGGCAGTCTTCTGCTGGGACTGGTTGGGGCTGAGGGAGAGAACCAGGAAAAGACATGCTGTGGAGGGGAGCAGAGATCAGTCACTAATGATTAAATGCAGAGTGGTGCATACAGAGCAAAAAGAGAAAGAAACACTCAGTGCATTATGAGAACCCCCCAGCAGTCTAAGTCTATAGCAGCATAACTAAGGGATGGTTCAGGGTCACCTGATCCAGCCCTAACTATAAGCTTTAGCAAAAAGGAAAGTTTTAAGCCTAATCTTAAAAGTAGAGAGGGTGTCTGTCTCCCTGATCTGAATTGGGAGCTGGTTCCACAGGAGAGGAGCCTGAAAGCTGAAGGCTCTGCCTCCCATTCTACTCTTACAAACCCTAGGAACTACAAGTAAGCCTGCAGTCTGAGAGCGAAGCGCTCTATTGGGGTGATATGGTACTACGAGGTCCCTAAGATAAGATGGGACCTGATTATTCAAAACCTTATAAGTAAGAAGAAGAATTTTAAATTCTATTCTAGAATTAACAGGAAGCCAATGAAGAGAGGCCAATATGGGTGAGATATGCTCTCTCCTTCTAGTCCCCGTCAGTACTCTAGCTGCAGCATTTTGAATTAACTGAAGGCTTTTCAGGGAACTTTTAGGACAACCTGATAATAATGAATTACAATAGTCCAGCCTAGAGGAAATAAATGCATGAATTAGTTTTTCAGCATTACTCTGAGACAAGTCCTTTCTAATTTTAGAGATATTGCGTAAATGCAAAAAAGCAGTCTTACATATTTGTTTAATATGCGCTTTGAATGACATATCCTGATCAAAAATGACTCCAAGATTTCTCACAGTATTACTAGAGGTCAGGGTAATGCCATCCAGAGTAAGGATCTGGTTAGACACCATGTTTCTAAGATTTGTGGGGCCAAGTACAATAACTTCAGTTTTATCTGAGTTTAAAAGCAGGAAATCAGAGGTCATCCATGTCTTTATGTCTGTAAGACAATCCTGCAGTTTAGCTAATTGGTGTGTGTCCTCTGGCTTCATGGATAGATAAAGCTGGGTATCATCTGCGTAACAATGAAAATTTAAGCAATGCCGTCTAATAATACTGCCTAAGGGAAGCATGTATAAAGTGAATAAAATTGGTCCTAGCACAGAACCTTGTGGAACTCCATAATTAACCTTAGTCTGTGAAGAAGATTCCCCATTTACATGAACAAATTGTAATCTATTAGATAAATATGATTCAAACCACCGCAGCGCAGTGCCTTTAATACCTATGGCATGCTCTAATCTCTGTAATAAAATTTTATGGTCAACAGTATCAAAAGCAGCACTGAGGTCTAACAGAACAAGCACAGAGATGAGTCCACTGTCTGAGGCCATAAGAAGATCATTTGTAACCTTCACTAATGCTGTTTCTGTACTATGATGAATTCTAAAACCTGACTGAAACTCTTCAAATAGACCATTCCTCTGCAGATGATCAGTTAGCTGTTTTACAACTACCCTTTCAAGAATTTGTGAGAGAAAAGGAAGGTTGGAGATTGGCCTATAATTAGCTAAGATAGCTGGGTCAAGTGATGGCTTTTTAAGTAATGGTTTAATTACTGCCACCTTAAAAGCCTGTGGTACATAGCTAACTAATAAAGATAGATTGATCATATTTAAGATCGAAGCATTAAATAATGGTAGGGCTTCCTTGAGCAGCCTGGTAGGAATGGGGTCTAATAGACATGTTGATGGTTTGGATGAAGTAACTAATGAAAATAACTCAGACAGAACAATCTGAGAGAAAGAGTCTAACCAAATACCGGCATCACTGAAAGCAGCCAAAGATAACGATACGTCTTTGGGATGGTTATGAGTAATTTTTTCTCTAATAGTTAAAATTTATTAGCAAAGAAAGTCATGAAGTCATTACTAGTTAAAGTTAAAGGAATACTTGGCTCAATAGAGCTCTGACTCTTTGTCAGCCTGGCTACAGTGCTGAAAAGAAACCTGGGGTTGTTCTTATTGTCTTCAATTAGTGATGAGTAGTAAGATGTCCTAGCTTTACGGAGGGCTTTTTTATAGAGCAACAGACTCTTTTTCCAGGCTAAGTGAAGATCTTCTAAATTAGTGAGACACCATTTCCTCTCCAACTTACGGGTTATCTGCTTTAAGCTGCGAGTTTGTGAGTTATACCACGGAGTCAGGCACTTCTGATTTAAAGCTCTCTTTTTCAGAGGAGCTACAGCATCCAAAGTTGTCTTCAATGAGGATGTAAAACTATTGACGAGATACTCTATCTCACTTACAGAGTTTAGGTAGCTACTCTGCACTGTGCTGGTATATGGCATTAGGGAACATAAAGAAGGAAACATATCCTTAAACCTAGTTACAGCGCTTTCTGAAAGACTTCTAGTGTAATGAAACTTATTCCCCACTGCTGGGTAGTCCATCAGAGTAAATGTAAATGTTATTAAGAAATGATCAGACAGAAGGGAGTTTTCAGGGAATACTGTTAAGTCTTCAATTTCCATACCATAAGTCAGAACAAGATCTAAGATATGATTAAGTGGTGGGTGGACTCATTTACATTTTGAGCAAAGCCAATTGAGTCTAATAATAGATTAAATGCAGTGTTGAGGCTATCATTCTCAGCATCTGTGTGGATGTTAAAATCACCCACTATAATTATCTTATCTGAGCTAAGCACTAAGTCAGACAAAAGTTCTGAAAATTCAAAGAGAAACTCACAGTAACGACCAGGAGGACGATAGATAACAACAAATAAAACTGGTTTTTGGGACTTCCAATTTGGATGGACAAGACTAAGAGTCAAGCTTTCAAATGAATTAAAGCTCTGTCTGGGTTTTTGATTAATTAATAAGCTGGAATGGAAGACTGCTGCTAATCCTCCGCCTCGGCCCGTGCTACGAGCATTCTGGCAGTTAGTGTGACTCGGGGGTGTTGACTCATTTAAACTAACATATTCATCCTGCTGTAACCAGGTTTCTGTAAGGCAGAATAAATCAATATGTTGATCAATTATTATATCATTTACTAACAGGGACTTAGAAGAGAGAGACCTAATGTTTAATAGACCATATTTAACTGTTTTATTCTGTGGTGCAGTTGAAGGTGCTATATTATTTTTTCTTTTTGAATTTTTATGCTTAAATAGATTTTTGCTGGTTATTGGTAGTCTGGGAGCAGGCACCGTCTCTACGGGGATGGGGTAATGAGGGGATGGCAGGGGGAGAGAAGCTGCAGAGAGGTGTGTAAGACTACAACTCTGCTTCCTGGTCCCAACCCTGGATAGTCACGGTTTGGAGGATTTAAGAAAATTGGCCAGATTTCTAGAAATGAGAGCTGCTCCATCCAAAGTGGGATGGATGCCGTCTCTCCTAACAAGACCAGGTTTTCCCCAGAAGCTTTGCCAATTATCTATGAAGCCCACCTCATTTTTTGGACACCACTCAGACAGCCAGCAATTCAAGGAGAACATGCGGCTAAACATGTCACTCCCGGTCCGATTGGGGAGGGGCCCAGAGAAAACTACAGAGTCCGACATTGTTTTTGCAAAGTTACACACGATTCAATGTTAATTTTAGTGACCTCCGATTGGCATAACCAGGTGTCATTACTGCCGACGTGAATTACAATCTTACCAAATTTACGCTTAGCCTTAGCCAGCAGTTTCAAATTTCCTTCAATGTCGCCTGCTCTGGCCCCCGGAAGACAATTGACTATGGTTGCGGGTGTCGCTAACTTCACATTTCTCAAAACAGAGTCGCCAATAACCAGAGTTTGTTCCTCAGCGGGTGTGTCGCCGAGTGGGGAAAAACGGTTAGAAATGTGAACGGGTTGGCGGTGTACACGGGGCTTCTGTTTAGGGCTACGCTTCCTCCTCACAGTCACCCAGTCGGCCTGCTTTCCCGGCTGCTCGGGATCTGCCAGAGGGAAACTAACGGCGGCTAAGCTACCTTGGTCCGCACCGACTACAGGGGCCTGGCTAGCTGTAGAATTTTCCACGGTGCGGAGCCGAGTCTCCAATTCGCCCAGCCTGGCCTCCAAAGCTACGAATAAGCTACACTTATTACAAGTACCATTACTGCTAAAGGAGGCCGAGGAATAACTAAACATTTCACACCCAGAGCAGAAAAGTGCGGGAGAGACAGGAGAAGCCGCCATGCTAAACCGGCTAAGAGCTAGTAGCTGCGCTAAGCTAGCGGATTCCTAAAAACACGCAAAGTGGATAACGTGTAAATAATTTAGAGGTGATTCAGCAGAGGGAGTGCTTTAGTTAAGGCACGTGAAGATTACACTGTGAAACAAATCGTTATCTAGGTAACTAGATCAATCTAACTGCGCAGATTAAACAGCTAACAGATACAGCAAAACACCGCTGTGCTCCGGAACAGGAAGTGATACAATACCGCAGTGAGAGCCAACCACCAGTAGAGGCCAGTGATCTAAGTCGTTGCCTTAGATCACTGGTCACAGACCTCAGGTCCACATATTTGTAGCCTATGAATCCTATATAGGCCTATTATCACTGGAATCCATAACATGAAGTGGATGAGAGTTTATGACCACCCTGGATGGAATGATTGAGTCCAAGGACACAAAGAGTGATTGGTAATTCAACTCAGGTCTACATACTTGGCTACCTGTGATCTTGGCCCTTGACCAATACCAACTAAAATCACTTCTTTCTGATATATTTTGCTAACATACCTTAAAACATAATTACATGGAGACCAAGGTGTTTTCAGTGCCATCACTAAATAAAAGTGTGCTTTAGAAAAAGTTTTCAATCCCCTCATTAGCTGTAATGGATTATCTCCTGCAAGAACAAGAAGATTGCAAGTATTATCAGGTGGAATTTAATGTACTAAAATTAATTGAAGCCAGAGGTAGATAAATTGCTTTGAACTTATCCTTCTGAGTTTTTGCTTTAGAAACTGGTTCCAGTAACCTAGCATGCGTGATACTTCTATATTTAGGACACAAACATTAAAGTGTGATCTTTTAATCACCAATGGTCCATGAACCAAAACCAAGTTAAGGACAGTTTATAGCAAACTGATGTGATTTCATCCTGTACTTCTGGTTGTGTTTGTCTTTTGAGGCCCCTCTGGGAGCAGCTCGGTGTGAAGCATTCTGCACAGACTAAAACTGCGAAGCAGGGGACAAAGCAGAGACGGATTAGCACCCCTCCTCTTCTGCATGCACACTCGCACCATGTAACGCTCAACATAATCAAGCAGTCAAGCCGTGTGACACAGAACACAACCAAACACTCTTCTGGGGTGATGCTACTAAAACAAACCCTGCACCAGAGTCCAGAGAGTTGAGAAGAGCAGCGGCCGAACCGAGGCAGCAGCGGATGTGAAGGAGGCCAAGAACTCATGGTGTTTATGCTGAACAGCTAGAGAGTGGGAAACGTGCGCAACACGATCCCCGTGTTTTCCTTACCCAAGCTAATCTGACAAAACGACAGAGGGAGCAGATTCCCTTACAGAAAAAGCTGCCACTTAGATATTTATCCTTGCTAAGGCAAACAACTGGCCCGACAGCATCTTTTCATGAAGTGATATGAGTGGGTGTGATTCTCGCCTACGTTCATTTGAGTGTGAAGTTTTAATTAAAAGTGAAAGCGATGCCCACAGGCAAACCCCCCAGCTTTGTCTCTCTCTCTCTCTCTCCAGAGCTTCGTGAAAGCACTGAAGAGTAGCAGGGAGACACAAAGACGCGGAACAAAGAGATTAAATACCAAAGAGATGCAGACAGCAAGATGGTGTGAAAGGCCCCGTTTTAATGTTTGTTTTGAGTTGCAGTCAGACGGAACTGTCCATGTTACAGACAAGTGACCGTTATGTCCACACACACGCACAAAAGGAAAGATCACCTCCTGTGTCCTGTTTAAAACATACATCCTGTGTGTGGACATGTCACAGAACCAGGAAAACTAGGAGGCTGTTCTCAGCTCAAAACTAGGAGTAACCAGCATTCCTCATTTTTTCATTCAACAATTTTGGGGATAAATATAAAGCAATAATGTGACTCATTTGCTGTGTCTTTTGAATTAAAGCAATGAAAACAGCAGTATGACCTTGAGCTTCAAAGGCTCCCAGTTTAACAAATGATTCCTAAACGTGCATGTTTTTTTGAGTGGGGAAAAAATCTAAACAGCAGTTTGATCTTGATCTGCAGCATACTGACTCAGTGCTGGGGACCTGCTTTCAGTGGTGACAGATTTCAGGCCACGATGGTGGAGTGTCAGGAATTGGCAGATGGGGAGGAGTACCCTGCATATGGCCACAGACATGGGACACTTCATGGGGTGTTTGGATTGAAACTGAGGAGTGTTCTGATTTCAGTGACTGCAATTGCTGATTAACTTGTAAGGCCAGGAGCATTGTCTTTGCTTCTGGATTCCAAACCACATCTGGTCTTAGCTGTAATATTTGTAGTACTGCATGGTCTGACAATTTAGTGTTATTTTATTAGTATGGCCAAAGCAGACGGTCACCCCACTGCGTCTGGTCTGCTTGAGGTTTCTTCCGGTAATCGAAAATTACCCGGGGAAGTTTTTCCCTCCCAGTCGTCAATGTGATTGCTCATTGGGTGGCTAAGGTTCAACCCTCCAGGGTCACATCCAGCTCTATTTTTTGTCATGTTACTATTAAGAGATCATCAACAGAATGTCACAGAGACTTTTTTCGAACACTTGCTGCAACTATTGAGTAACACCTCTTGTTTCCTCTCCTGTTGCAAGTGATCCCAGCCAATCCTAGAAGCTGAAGAAGGTCACATGGGTCCCCCCCCCCCCTCCCCACCCCCCGGCTGCTGCTCCAGCAGACTCATTTCAATCAGTTGCTCTGTTCAAGATTCAGATTGATGCACACTGCCGCAAAACCCTCAGAAATGCTTTAAACAGAAAACATCTTTCTGGAAATGATGAGTCATTTTATTATCAGAGGCCAAAATATGGCCATCAGGTATTGCGAAGGCCTTGCGTCCGTCCAAACATCCATCCAAACGTCCGTCCGTCCATCTGTCTGTGTTCAGCATAAGTCCGGTCCTATTACTGCCAGGGTCTTCAAATTCACAGGGAACATTAAGTACACAGACCTTGGACAACTTCAAAGGCTAACCTTGACCTATTTTAAGAGGTCATATAGTGGAGGGTATTCTAGGATTGCATTATGTTTTTATATTTATTTTACACTGATATACAATTTTCTTCATATATTACATTGCTTCTCTAAGCCAGAGACTTTCATAAAACCACTTCTACTGCCAAAACTGTTCATCCACATGAATAAAGGCATATTTTCAATGAAGATCTGAATTTTCTAAAAATGCATTTAATTTTTTTCACATCTAGAGCCAGTATATTTCTACATACAGTTTTCCAGACAAAAATGTGTGACATATTCTGAAAGCTGATATTCATGTGAACATTTTGATATGCAACACATGGGCATTATACATTTTAAAAAGTACATTAATAGTGGAATTACTGAAAGTATGGTAAAATCTAGAAAACAGTTCTGGACCACAGACGGTTAAACTTTGCTCATAATATTGCACCTTGGGCAAACTTTTGTCATGGTTTGGTGGTCTGTAAATAAATTGAACCAACACATGTTCAGAGTCCTGACCTGACCTGGCTTCAATAGAAAAGTAATTTCTTGTTGGACAGTTGTTGAAATTCTGACATATGGTATTAGCTTCTTCTTCATTGTGAGTCCTGTCACCGCCATGCTCAACACTCACTGGCTGCACATGCAAAGGTCAGTACATTATAGGGTCACATCCCTCTCTATACTACTGTAGACTGTCGCAAAATGGCACATTGGCAATAATGGTTGATGTATTTTAGCACAACTAGTGGACTTTTCTTGTTTGACAACAATTGTAAGACATACATAGCAACTTGGGTTTTTTTTTTTTAAAGATACAGCTGTAATGTGTAAAATCACACAGTGTGATTTTCATCACCAACAACACAGAATTTTTATCCAAAGATGCTGAAACCCAAATAATTTGAAAGTTGCGATTTTCTTTTCCTGTCTTTCAAGAAATAAAGCAATGACCTTAATGGACAGCATTAATGAGGTGCTGCTTTTTCTGTCTGATAGAGGTGCTGTTTTTTGGTCCCAGTGAGAGAAACGGTTTATGAGTGAGCTCATGTTGTGTTTAGCGATTGCCTCCGGATACAGAACTGCTGGGGCCTCATTTATGAGCTGGCACATGGATTCTCTCATCACATTAGACTAAAAAAAGCTCATTGTACACACACCTTGTTTATAGCAACACTGGTAATGAAGCCAAAGCTTCCAGCTATCAGTCCTAATTGGCCCAGGAGGTAAAAGTGTATGAATGAGCTTCATAAATTTAATCTCAGTGTACTTTTAATTAAAGCCTGAGCTGTTTTGCTGACACAGATCAGGGATCTTTTATTTCACACCAAAATAAAAATGCAGACCCCTGTACATTGCCCAAATGCAGATTTTCAAACATTCTGGCAACATATAAGGAGGAAGTATTTTGTACTTCTGGGTGTTTTAGAGTCTAATGTAGCTGCTGAGATCAACGTCCAACTGCACGAGTGGTAGAATGATCGCAGTCCTCATTTTAGCCATATTTGGAGAAAGAAAATGAATACAAAGACAACTCAGCCAATCTCTTAATAAACTTCTACCATGACCACCTTTGGGTTTAAAAAAATATTGTTAGGCTGTGATTCATTGATTTGTGGTTTCAAAACTGATGCCAGAAGTGAGGAATGGATGGATTGAAGTCTGTTAATAATCACATTAGTTAAATTTTAAAATTCAAAAAGTACAAATAAACAGCTGGAGTCAAATATTTGACATATTTGTCAGTTTGGCCAATACCTGAAATGTTGATGATTAAATCGTGTTACATCCGTGCTCAGCAACAGCACATGCAAGAGTATTGTTTTTGGTACAGGGGAATTGTTTTAGGTACATTGCATTCATACATGTCTGAATACAAAACTCAAAGAGTTTTGATCTGATTTGGGCAGAATGTGGTGGAATGATTGAGGGTTAGCCAAGGACAAAGTGATTTAATTTTTGGAATATTTGGTTAAAAGTCAAAGTCACAAACCAAGGTCACATTTTGGCCCATTGTTTATACATGGGCTATGCAGATCCACCTCAGATCTGCTGTGGCGGCCCCGAGTGAAAACAAGACAGAAGCTGAAGGGACTTACAATGGGGAACTGGTTAAATAGACACCTATGGTTATACCCCCATCACACATAGCAAGAATGTGGAGAAACCATTCCGACATGGCAAATATTGCCATAATCCGACTCACTCAGTCAGGAAGAAAAGAGGCGTGGTCAGCCGTGGTCCGAACACATTCAGACTGGCTCGTGCACACCTGCAGGATGCAGCTCAGACATATTTCAGACAACACAGATGACACAGACTGCTGTCAGACAACACCGACATTGGAGCTGTCACGCACTCGCTCACTGACCCACACAATCAAGTCTCAGCTTGTCATCACATTCCCAGTCCTAAACTGTCCTCTCATCGGTGTGTGTCTCACATGACGGAGTGCTCGCGTAGAACAGGTGATCTGAGTGATGAGTGTGTGTCCACTCAGCTGTGCGTGTCTGTTCACAATTGCTGAACAAGTCGTGTGTGCCTGCGTGTGTAGAACAGGTGATCAAAGCAGTGTACGAGTGGGTGGCCGAAATGTTCGCTCAGCTGCGTGTATATGTGTTCATAAATGCTGTACCAGCCAGTCTGCGTGTGCACGTGGGGCTCACATGCGCGCACAGAGTGCACAAAAATTTTGACAGCTGTCAGGCATCGCCTGCTGTTAGTCCGGTGAAAAAATCCCTTTAGATGTTTGATCAGTATATACCTGCATTGCTGCACTACTGTTGGACTGTGCTGACAGTGCGCCAACTTCACACGTGTGCAACTTTCAGGCTGCAGCCAGTGGACTTTCTCTTTTCTCTTTTTTAAAACTCTTTTTTGTTGTCATTTTACTTGATACGCATCTTAACACAACTGTAGTTGGATTATCATTGTGGGACAGCACTTCACATGGGATTTATTCATACCAAAGGTGGATTATGTATTTGTCATCTGATCGACGTTGCCAGCACACAGCGCAACTGGGTGAAAGGTACTTGACCAGCTGTCTGCGCTGCGCTGTGGAGCGCGAGGTACTGGAGGTGAGTTATGTAATGGGCAAACATTTCCACATCATACCTGCCGCAGACGTAGGAGGTGAACGTGTAATAATGCGTGCGTTACAGAGGTGACATCCCATTCAGCTGCATTGCAGAGCTGCACCGAGCCTCTGACGCCGCACAGTGCCACATACAGTGGGGCAAATAAGTATTTGATCCACAGTCAATTTTGCAAGTTTTCCCACCTACAAAGAATGGAGAGGTCTGTAAGTTTTATTGTAGGTACATTTCAACTGTGAGAGACAGAATCTAAAAAAAAAAAAAAAAATTGTGAAAAATGACTGATTTTTAAATAATTCATTTGCATTTTATTGCATGAAATAATTATTTGATCACCTACCAACCACCAAGAATTCTGGCTCTCACAGACCTGTTAGTTTTTCTTTAAGAAGCCCTCCTATTCTGCACTCTTTACCTGTATTAACTGCACCTGTTTTAACTTGTTACCTGTATAAAAGACACCTGTCCACACACTCAATCAATCACACTCCAACCTATCCACCATGGCCAAGACCAAAGAACTGTCCAAGGACACCAGGGACAAAACTGTAGACCTGCACAAGGCTGGGGTGGGCTACAGGACAACAGGCAAGCAGCTTGGTGAGAAGGCAGCAACTGTTGGCGCAATTCTTAGAAAATGGAAGAAACACATGATGAATCTCAGTCTTTCCCGGTTTTGGGCTCCATGCAAAATCTCCCCTAGTGGGTAAGGATGATTCTGAGAAAGTCCAGAGCAACACAGGAGGACCTGGTCAATGACCTGAAGAGAGTTGGCACCACATTCACAAAGATTACGTTAGTAACACACTACACCATCATGGTTTAAAATCCTGCAGGGCATGCAAGGTCCCCCTGCTCTAGCCAGCACATGTCCAGGCCTGTTTGAAGTTCACCAGTGACCATCTGGATGATCCAGAGGAGGCATGGGAGAAGGTCATGTGGTCAGATGAGACCAAAATAGAGCTTTTTGGAATCAACTCCAAGAACACTGTCCCATCCGTGAAGCATGGGGGTGGAAACATCATTTTTGGGGGTGCTTTTCTGCAAAGGGGACAGGATTGTTGTGTGGGCCGCCAGAAGAGGAGGTACTGCTGGCCCACCACCAGAGGGCGCCCTGCCTGAAGTGCGGGCTTCAGGCACGAGAGGGCGCTGCCGCCTACAGGAACAGCCGAGGTGACAGCTGTCACTCATCAACTATGACAGCTGTCACCGATCATCTGCATCTCACCTGGGATAAAAGCAGGATGACACCTCCACCACATCGCCGAGATATCGACTTCTGCGAGAGGTAACATTCTCAGCCTTAATCTGTGCCGTACTGCACTGTGTGTTTCTGATCTTTGTACAGGAGGTTTCAGTCGTTTGTGTCAGCGGGAAGCTGAGCTGGTCGGTAACGGCAGGGTGACGGATCGCACTCTTCACGATCAGTGAGACAAGTGACTGTTCAGGTTCTGTAAAAGACTGTGTTCATATTTCGGAGGTGGAGGTGGAATTCCCACCATTATTGTTACGGGGTGTACACACACCCACACTTGACTGTCTTTGTTTTCCGCCAACAGTACCAGATCCGACACGCTGAGATGGTGGCCACCTGGGGACTTCGGGACTTGGCGGCTCCAGTATCCCTCGGGTTCTGTGGCGGTGGAAATCGTGTGGTTCCGGTTCGTCTCCAGACGGGCGTCTCCTATCGTCGAGCCTGCCCACACGACACCTTCATTAATTGACTTGTATTCATTCTGTAATCTGCTGTGTGTGGTTGTGACATTCACAACAGTAAAGTGTTCTAATTTAACTCCCTCTATTGTCCGTTCATTTACGCCCCCTGTTGTGGGTCCGTGTCACTACACTTTCCCAACAAGGATGACTGCACTGCATTGAAGGGAGGATGGATGGGGTCATGTATTGTAAGATTCTGGCAAACAACCTCCTTCCCTCAGTAAGAGAATTGAAGATGGGTCATGGCTGGGTCTTCCAGCATGACAATGACCCCAAAACACACAGCCAGGGCAACTAAGGAGGGGCTCTGTAAGAAGCATTTCAAGGTCCTGGAATGGCCGAGCCAGTCTCCAGACCTGAACTCAATAGAAAATCTTTGGAGGGAGCTGAAACTCCAAACCTGAAAGATCTGGAGAAGATCTGTATGGAGAACTGGAGCAAAATCCCTGCTGCAGTGTGCAAACTTGGTCAAGAACTACAGGAAATGTCTGAGCTCTGTAATTGCAAACAAAGGTTTCTGTACCAAATATTAAGGTCTGTTTTTATATGTGATCAGATACTTATTTCATGCAATAAACTGCAAATTAATTATTTAAAAATCATACAATGTGATTTTCTGAATTTTCTTTTTAGATTCTGTCTCTTACAGTTGACGTGTATCTATGATAAAACTTACAGACCTCTCCATTCTTTGTAGGTGGGAAAACTTGCAAAATTGACAGTGGATCAAATACTTATTTGCCCCACTGTACATGTTGTTATATATTAACCTTTCCTTCACCCTCCCTGGCTGGGAGGGTGAAGGAAAGGTTGATAAACATGGAACAGCATGTCAGCAGGCTTTGCTGTGACCAGTCGATCTCAGAGCTCAATCAACCATGATCAGATCATTTCAGATGCTGTTTTGATGCTGTCAGAATATGTAAATTGCAGTCAGATGGCTGTCAGATTACACATGGACTGCTGTCAGATAGGTGTCCCATCTCGATGGCGCCTGGAGAGTTTTGAACATGTGCATCACACTCTGGGCCGTTGGCCACTTTGACCAACTGTGTCGACTTCCGCAGATGGCTGTCAGAACGTTTTGGAATTGAAATCTGACACTTTTTGGATGTGCGCCAATTCATAAGTCCGACACCACTCTGCATGATTCCGGCTATGTGTGACGGGGGTATAAATACTTGGGCACCATCATTGATATAAAGCTCACATTTGAGGCCCAAGTGGATGCTGTCCTTTAGAAAACCTATTAGGGAATGTTCTCTTTGTGTAAGCACTCACTCGTCTTCAACTGCTTTTCCGGGTTCGGGTCACGGGGGCAACAGCTTCAGCATGCAACTCCAAACTTCCCTTTCCTGTGCCACATTGACCACCTCTGACTGGGGGATCCCAAGGCGTTCCCAGGCCAGTGTGGAGATGTAATCTCTCCACCAAGTCCTGGGTCTTCCCCGGGGTCTCCTCCCAGATGGACGTGCCTGGAACACCCCCCTAGGGAGGCGCCCAGGAGGCATCCTTACCAGATGCCCGAACCAGCTCAGCTGGCTCCTTTCAACACGAAGGAGCAGCAACTCTACTCTGAGCTCCACACGGATGACTGAACTTCTCACCCTATCTCTAAAGCCCCTTTCACACCGGGGCTGCATCAAGTTGCTTCCTGTGGCATCATGACGTGCAGTAGGGAGCAGAGAGGAGGTGAGGACATAGCCTGCAGGTTCTCTGCACAGAGGAATCAAAGTTCACAGTTTGTATGCAGCCAGACTGTGCACTTTGATTTATCTTCTAGTTTATATTTGTTCTTGTGCTGAGCTGTAGCTTTGCGCTCTGAATTCTGTTATAGTTTATCTTTCCTCCTTTGGCTGCGAGATGCGCATGCACGTGCGTGCGAATGAACCGTCCATGAGTAAATGTGGAGATGTCTGGAGTTATACTTGATGTGGACATGTTCTGTCTCTGGCAATCAGTCTGTGAGCAAGACTTATGTCCTTTTTTAATACAGTGATGAGAGAGTTTGAGGGGAGAACAAGGAACTAACTGCCTGAAGCCAGACAGTTTTTTCTTTCTTTCTTTTTCAATTGTTCACATGTGCGCGTGTGAACGAATCATCTGTGAGTGGACTGGAGATGTCTGGACTTTTTACTGCATGTGGACATGTCCTGTCTCTGGCAATCAGTCTGTGAGCAGGACTTATGTCCTTTATTTAACACAATGATGAGAGAGTTTGAGGGGAGAGCGAGGAGCGCAACCAGCCTTTTTTTTCTTTTAATTGTTCACATGCGCGCGCGTGAATGAACCGCCCGTGAATGGACTGGAGATGTCGGAACTTTTTACTGGATGTGAACATGTCCTGTCTCTGGTAATCAGTCTGTGAGCAGGACTTTTATGGATTTTATTTAAACACTTTTGTTTCTGTGCTCTTTTTTGGGCGTGTAGTTTCACTGCATTGTGTACACGGTATAAAAACAATCCTACGTGATTTATACTTCACGAACAATGGAACACAGCAGGAATCATAAATTGGCGTCGGGTAACGTTGTCTTGTAAGGGTGTGGCTTCCAGTCACGTTGAGGACCATCCTGTTACTCTGACCACTTAATTTTTGCGTCAAGCAGAGGACGCAAACAAAAATTAAACATTTTTAATTTTAGACGTCCGATTTCCTTCGTCCTTTGCGTCCCTGGTGCTGTTGTGGCATTGAGTTGCATCGTCTCAGCACTAGGCAATCTCACACTCCATCATCCCCTCACTTGTGAACAAGATCCCGAGGTACTTGAACGCCTTCACTTGGGGCAAGGCTGTATTCCCTACCCGGAGTAGGCAATCCAATGTTTTCTTGCTGAGAAGCATGGCCTGAGATTTAGAGGTTCTCATCCTCATCCCAGCCGCTTCACACTCGGCTGCAAACCGATCCAGTGAGTGTTGGAGGTCACCGGCCAATGAAGCCAACAGGACCAAATCATCTGCAAAAAGCAGTGATGAGACCATGAGCCCACCAAACCGGAAACCCTCCTCCCCGAACGATGCTTCAATATCCTATGAATATCACAAACAGGATTGGTGACATGGCACAGCCCTGGTGGAGGCCAACCTCCACCGGAAACGAGACCGATTTACTGCCAAGCACCCGAATACAGTTCTCGCTTTGTGAGTACAGAGATTGGATGGCCCTGAGAAGGGAACCCTCACTCCATACTCCCGCAGCACCTCCCACAGTATCTCCCGAGGTACCTGATTATATGCCTTCTCCAAGTCCACAAAACATGTAGACTGGGTGGGCATACTCCCACGCACCCTCCAGGATCCTTGTGAGAGTAAAGAGCTTGTCGGTTGTTCCATGACCAGGACAGAATCCGCATTGTTCCTCTTCAATCAGAGGTTCGACTATCGGTCGAACCCTCCTTTCCAGCACCCGAGAGTAGACTTTACCAGGGAGGCTGAGTAGTGTGATGTCCCTGTATTTGGCACACTCTCTGGTCCCCCTTTTTAAATATGGGGACCACCACCCCAGTTTGCCACTCCTTAGGCACTGTCCCAGAACTCAGCGCAGTGTTGAAGAGATGTTTTATCCAAGACAATCCTTCCATACCCAGAGCCTTCAGCATTTCTAGACAGATCTCATCAACCCCCGGAGCCTTGCCACTGCGGAGTGGTTTGACTACCTCAGTGACTTCCACCAGGGAAATTGATGAAAATCCTCCATCAGCTTCCAGCTTTGCCCCTACTATAGAGGGCCCTCCGGTCTGATGCTGGAGGTCCTCAAAGTGTTCCTTCCAGTGCCAGATTACATCCTCAGTTGAGGTCAACAAAGTCTCATCCTTACTGTAAACAGCGTGGATGGTTCCCCATTTTCCCCTCCTGAGGTGCCTTACGGTCTGCCAGAAGCACCTTGGTGCTGACTGAAAGTCCTTCTCCATGTTTGTTCTGAACTGGTCCCACACCCACTGCTTTGCCTACCCCTACAGCAGAGGCTGCTCCCTTTGGGCCTGTCGGTACCTTGCAACTGCCTCTGGAGTCCTCCGAGATAACATATCTCGGAAGGATTCCTTCTTCAGTCGAACGGTTTCCCTGACCACCGGTGTCCACCATGGTGTTCAAGGATTGCCACCCCTTGAGGCACCTAAGACCTTCAGGTCACAGCTCTCCACTGCAGCCTCAGCAATGGAAGCTTTGAACATTGCCCATTCTGGTTCAATGCCCCCAACCTCCACAGGGATGCTAGAGAAGCTCTGCCAGAGGTGTGAGTTGGAGATCTGTTGGATAGTGGGCTCCTCCAGACGTTCCCAGTTCACCCGCACTATCCATTTGGGCTTACCTGGTCTTTCCAAAGTACCATGTACACTTGTGAGAATCCTTATGTTCGAACATGGTGTTCGTTATGGACAGTCCGTGACTAGTACCAGTCCAGTAACAAACTACCATTCAGGTTTAGATCAGGGAGGCTGTTCCTCCCAATCACAACTCTTTTTTTGCAGCTGATCATGGAGGAATTTTTCAGTGTGGATTTCTCCACTGGTGAGCACTGACTGCTGGTCTCTCACAGTTTTTTATTAACTCCTCATTTATTTCTATGAAAAGTGATTGAAGATCAGAGATTTTTCCAACCATGGAAACCACTTTCAGAAACCATGGTTGGGTTTGTTTGTCTCCAGCCAATCCCACAATGCATTGCTCTCCAGTGCTCATGAAAAGGTTTATGGCTATTTCCAGGAATTGGTTCAAGATACACCTACGGTGAATGTTAAACACTAATGTGAAGTCTTACATCACTACTCCATACGGCACATGACCTTTGATGACCTTGAAAGGTAAAACTCTTAAACTCTTAAAAAATGCTATTTCCAGAATTTGGTGTTTATGAATTCATCATTTATTCATTTCCATGAGTCTATATCAAACATGTAAGGTGCATGTGTTATACTCTGTGAGTGTAACACGTTTCTACTTCGTTTTGTGATCATGGATGGTTTTCCTGAACTGGTTATATTTAATCAGGTGGAATGACAGATGGATCAAAGTGCCTTTTCGCTGGCTTTCATTGTTGAAGTAACATAGAGGTGATTTGTTTTTTTCAATTAATAATGAACTCATCAGCAGGATATACTTCTAACACCACAAGCAGTACTCTATTTGAGTAAAAATATGGGGTAGTTGTACCATATGTACTTTCTGCTAGTTTATACTTCTTCTCCACTACATCTCAGAGGCTAGTATACAAATAAAGAATGTTTTTGAGGGCAGTGATAAGAATATTTACATTAGTTGAAAGTTGGAACACACCATTCAATGAGGCGCCAGCCAAGATGAATGGTATGTTCCATTTTTTAACAAATAATTTAAAAAAACAAGAGCAAACAGAGATTTGCGACATCTGCCAATCCAGATCCGGACCACCTCCAAAATTTAGTGGAGTCTTCCATGCCCTAATATCTATCTGAGATACAAATTTGGTGAGAATCTGTGAAGTAGTTTTGAAGTAATCCTTCAAAGCCTATATACAGTTGTGTGTAAAAGTTTGGGCAACCCTGATGATTTCCATGATTTTCCTTTATAAATCATTAGTTGTTTGGATGAGCAATTTCAGTTAAATATATCATATAGCAGACAAACACAGTGATATCTGAGAAGTGAAATGAAGTTTCTAGGATTTACAGAAAGTGTGCAATAATTCTTTAAACAAAATTAGGCAGGTGCATAAATGTGGGCACCCCAACAGAAAAAAATACATCAAGTTAGTAGATCCTCCTTTTGCAGAAATGGCCTCTAAAGGCTTCCAGTAGCTTCCAATGAGAGTCTGGATTCTTGTTGGAGGTAAATTGGACCATTCATCTTCACAAAACATCTCCAGTTCAGTCAGGTTTGTTGGTTTCTGAGCACAGACAGCCCGCTTAAAATCACACCACAGATTTTCAATAATATTCAGGTCTGGGGACTGAGATGGCCATTCCAGAACATTGTACTTGTTCCTCTGCATGAATTCCTTAGTAGATTTTGAGCAGTGTTTAGGGTTGTTGTCTTGTTGAAAGATCCAGCCCCAGCGCAACTTCAACTTTGTCACTGATTCTTGAACATTGTTCTCAAGAATCTGCTGGTATTGACTGGAATCCATGTGACCCTCAACTTTTACAAGATTCCCAGTACCTGCACTGGCCACACAGCATGATGGAACCACCTCAAAATTTTATTGTAGGTAGCAAGTGTTTATCTTGGAATGCTGTGTTCTTTTTCAACCATGCATACTGCCCCTGGTTATATGTCCAAATAACTCAATTTTAGTCTATTCCAGAGTACTGGAGAGGAGAATTCGACCGATAGTCGAACATCGGATTCAGGAGGAGCAGTGTGGTTTTCGTCCTGGTCGCGGCATGCTGGACCAGCTCTACATCCTCCATCGGGTGCTCGAGGGTTCATGGGAGTTCGCCCAACCAGTCCACATGTGCTTTGTGGATCTGGAGAAGGCGTTTGACCGTGTCCTTTGCTAAGGGCTATCCGGTCCCTGTACGACCGCAGCAGGAGCTTGGTTCGCATCGCTGGCAGTAAGTCAAACCTGTTTCCAGTGCATGTTGGCCTCTGCCAGGGCTGCCCTTTGTCACCGGTTCTGTTCATTTCCTTTATGGACAGAATTTCTAGGTGCAACCAGGGTGTAGAGGGGGTCTGGTTTGGGAACCACAGAATCTCATCTCTGCTGTTTGCGGATGATGTGGTCCCGTTGGCTTCATCAAACCAGGACCTTCAGTGTGCACTGGGGTGGTTTGCAGCCGAGTGTGAAGCATCCTGGATGGAGATCAGCACCTCCAAATCCAAGGCCATGGTTCTCAACCGGACAAAAGTGCCTTGCCCTCTTCAGGTCAGTGGGGTGTCCTTGCCTCAAGTGGAGGAGTTTAAGTATCTTGGGGTCTTGTTCACGAGTGAGGGATGGATGGAGTGTGAGATCAACAGACGGATCGGTGCACGTGAAGTGAGACACCGAGGAGACGGGGCCCCAACCATACAACATACCAGGGCAAACAACCATACATGAACAAGCAGTGACAGCAACAGTCTGTTGTCCAGTGGTGGGCACAGTTCCGATAATCCGATAATTATCGAAGATAACGTTTACATTATCGGATTATCTTTTCAGATAACTTTGAAAACCATTATCAGACTAATTATCCTCCAATAAATTTTTGTCTGATAATTTTTAGACCGTTAACGTAGTAAACAAAAGTGAACAGATGTGTAGTTCTACCCTCTCCAAACAGAGGAGAGCTGCTTCTGGAAGAAACCTCTCTATCCTCTGCAGGCAAAGGAGAACTGGTCACAAAAAAAAACTCATTTCTTTTAACCCCATACTGATATGTGGCCAATATCACAAAAGTCATCCAGAGGCATACATTTTAACTTATGGTTCAAATTTTAACCAAACTTACTTCAGACAGGTTATTTAAATTAACATCACTTCAGAAGTTTTATAAAGTGAAAATATCAGATATATGTTTTAGTTTTAAAGTAATGCACTAATTTTTAAGGTTTTAGTGTGGGCATAGTGTGACCAGGTGCATTATGTGATAGGGTAATCTCAGTACAGTAATCTCAGTATGTTCACGACAGGAGAAATGCATTTCAGACACTCTGATCAGGATAACAGCATTAAACTCTAGTGCCTAAAACTCACGTGAATATATTCTCTGGGTTTATAGACATTGTTATTGTGTTTGCTTTTATTAAATTCCACGCATCTTAAACGTAGCAAGTAGCAACACAGATTATCTGGAATTTTGTGTTTGCAAGTTTTCAAGGTCTCTACTGCCATCTACTGGCCAGTAGTGTTCATGGCAGTATTCAAACTGAAGCTGGGCTGATATTTTCAATCACTGTACTCACTGTACATTCAAAAACCACACGTCGGACTCGTATTTCCAGAAGCTAAACGTAAACAGAAGCTTTTTTTTTTCAAACTTAATTTACAAAAACTCTCGATGGGAGACATCAAAGTTAAAAAAAAAAAAACATTACAGAACAGGTCTGCGCTGTTTGCACAGGCACAGTGCAAGAGGTTGGGTGCTTTTAGCACTTCAGCAGCGGGATACCCTCACGATGGCGGACCAGAATATCAAACAGGTTTGATTTTCATTCGACCATACAATCGCTAATCAGGAGGTGGTTTTGAGATGTTAAATGCAGCTCATTACTCCATGTATACTAAACAATGCAGGACGCGCGATAAACCTGAAACTCTGTGTGCGATCCAAAAAAATTCTCACACAAATGAAAAATCAGCTGAAAAAGGGCCAAAACTTGCACTGGCACCAGTAGATCATGGCAGTGTTCTATTTATTTTGACACCGGTTATATCAGACGGTTATCTAATTACAACTTGGCTTTTTTTTTTTAAATGCCCTTTTTTAATATACAAATAAAAAATGGCATATTTTACAAAAGCACATTTATCTGTAAATACCAACACACAACACACCTGAATGAATCATCCAATCAGTGTGAGCAGAGGCACATTTTACCCAGAATGCCATCTGTCTGTGTTTGTTACAAAACTTCAGAATTAGTGCATTATTCAACATTAAAAGATATATGTTATATCTTAACTTTGCACAAATTATACAATTGACATTAATGGAGTTATTCTATCAGTATTCATTTTATTTACACACCAAACCATAACTCTGCACTGCTTTATTTTCCAAAACCTCTGCCTGACGGCAGCGCTGTGATTGGGTAGAGAGTGAGCTTTGCAGCTCCTCTCAGTTGCTTCTGTGTTGGAAGCCATGTAGTAGAGGTGGGCGATACTGGGAATTTTGGTATTGATCTGATACCAAGTAAATACAGGCCCAGTATCATGGATATCGATACCGATACTTTTTCATATTTAAGCTTCATAGATCCAAAGGATCCAAAAGACCTAGGATAGAATTTTACCAAACATTGTACAAAATACAACAAAATACTTTTTTATCACAATCAACATTTTTGTTTAAAAAAATATTACTCAACACAACTTAAAACAAACTCTCCTGAGGTAGAGAGCTGACAAACCACAATACAAGGGTGTGCTGCTCCATGTTGTGTGACACAGCACAGTACTGCTCTTACAGACAGAGAGTAGACTTTGATGAATCTCTGTGTGCAGCAGTCAGTGCATGCGGAAGAGGAAAAATAAGCTTGAGTATCGATCTTTTTACACGAGGATCGTTCAATATCAATACTAGCGTTGGTATCGATATTATCGATATTAGGATTGATCCGCCCACCTCTACCATGTAGTAAACAGAAGCTTCCAGCAGGGGCTAAGACGCTCAAAGACAGAAGTGCTGACTCATTGTTTGGGTCTGCTGTTGCTTTTGATGCTTCCAAAACCGATCGTTGTGTTAAACTCAAAATCAGCTTGTTTAGTAGTTGTAAGTGTACCGGAGACAATACTGGAATTTATCGGTTATCGGTTATCTATAACTTCGATACATTTTTGGGTGGTTTATTGTTTTAACTTTATCGAAGTTAACTTTTCAGTTATCTGATTATCTGTTATCGAAGTTAATTTTTTGGTTATCTGTGCCCACCACTGCTCTATTTAGTGAGCATCCATACCCTAATCTAGGACACCAGAGTATTGGTCACCTCGAGAACACCCAAAACCAAATTGTGGTGATGGCCACAAACACGCAATCATCCATACAAAGAGACCCAGATCACAGCTAAATATCCGATCACTACTGTGGCTGGTGTGTTGGGCCAAGACAAAAGTACAGAACCTTAACATATGACATGGACCGCTTCGGCACGTCAGAAGCCATACGGCCGGCCACGTGCAACAATGGAAATAGGTCCAGGATGCAGGGCCGCAGGAGAAACCAGGAGAAAAAGAGCAGCGGAAGGGTACAGGGGCCAGGAAGGGCAGCCCCCAGAGCCATCGGGGCACCACGACGAACCAACAGGGGAGCGGCCCGGCAGTGCTGGAACGCCGCCCCCAACAGCCCCCCCCCCCCCCCCCCCCCCCCCCCCACGGAGGCACAGGGAGCAGCCCCATACCCAGGGGAAGCACACAGGGTGCCAGCATGAGCCCACCAATAGGGGGGAGCCCTAGAACCACACCCCCAGGGCCATGGCCCCAGAAGGTGGGATCGAGCGGCGGCAAGGATGGGGGCAAAGGAGCCACCACAACTGAGTCCAAAGCACGAGCAGGGACCACCAAGTCATATGAGGGCGAGGCCTGGCCCCCAGACAAGAGGCAAGGCCCAACCCCCAGGGCCAAGAAGCACACAAGGCCCCCCAACACCCGAGTCCCCCCAGTGCAGCCAGCAGGACCCCTCCAAACTCCTCACCAGCCCCCAATCCACCCCCCCACTCCAGACCCCACTCCAAACACCAAAGCCCAAGATCAGGAAAATGCCCGAGCGAGAGCGGGGCACCACCCCATGGAGACCATGGCCCCCAACACCCCAGCAGCCGTCAACCCCCCAGTGCCAGCACCTGCATCCCACCGCCACCACCCACTTCCCAACGGGCCGCGGGATCCAAGGCCCCACAGCCCCAGAGCAGGGCCCCGGGACCACAGCAGAACCAGCGAGGCAGACCCCCCCACCCTAGAGCCCCAGACATCCACAGCCATTCGGGGCCAACCCCACATGCCACACTCACCCTACCTACCAACCCCACCATAGTTGTTATAATTAATACCCCTTGCTGTGTGTGACCCCCAAGTGAGCAAAGATAAAGTGTTGCATTAAAGGCAGGGCAGGAGACGGCAGGTGGCAGACTGCCATGGGCAGCCACGGCACACCACTGCACCACAGCCTGCTCTGCAAACCCACCAACACCTAGTGGCCCCGACTCTAAATTAGTGAATGTGTTTACTAAATGTGTAGAAATAAAGTGTGTGCATTAAAATGGCAGGGCAGGAGTGGCAGATGGAGATTGCAGTGGAAGGCTCCAGCGCACAGCTGCGCCACAGACTGCCCTGCAAACCCATCCCCAACACCTGACTGCAAAACTATATGAACCCTATAATGTGCTACTGAAAACCCAATATGATGTGCGTGCATGTACTAAGCTGGTGAAGTGCATTAAAAGGGTGTGACATGTGAGGCCCAACCCCAAGCAGCCAGCGGAAGGAGAGGCACAGCGCAGGGAGTGGGCCACATACCCCGGACCCGGCGGAGGCGCCAGGGAAACCACAAGAAGGGGGGAAGCGGGCAGCCCCGGAGGAGCACCAAAAGCCTGGGGGAAGAACAAACCATCAGGGGGGACAGGGGGCCAGAGAGCCGTAGATGGATGGGCCACCACGCCCAGAGGTCCCCAAATCAGGGAAGGTGCGAGATGGGATCCCGGAGCGGCAGGGGCAGCCGAGGAGCCATAGGGAGACAGGCAGGCCCCACAAACCTGGAAGGAGAGGCAGGGGCACGGTGGGCCACATACACCCGAGCCCCAGCGAGCGGTACCACTCCCCGCCCAGGTTACCGGACACAACCCACCAACAGCAGAGCAGACAGACCCAACGTGAAAAGGAACGATAGCCGCTCAGCTATCCCCCCCCCCCCCCCCCCAGGCACAGAGGTGCACCCACGCCCCTCCAGGGAGGAGACCGAGGGAAGCGCAGGCCAGCACACAACCCAACCCCCCCGGAAGCCCGCAGAGCCACCCAGCAGCACCGGAAAGCAAACCCCCCCAGACCCCTGAAGCCCCACCCCCAACCCCAAATCCCCCAACAAGCCCAGGACTCCACACCCGGACATCAAACCATCCCCGCACGAACAAGCCGCACAGCCCCGCCATACCCGAGGGGCCACCCACTCTAAAAGACACAAGCTCTCTACTCCACCAATTCAATCATTTTCAAGGGAAAAACAAAAAAATAAAACACACAGTATCAATCTCTGACAACAAGAGTACCCCAAAGAACTGCAACCTGGATCTGCAGCATAAGAAAGAAAAGTCAGTAGGTCAATAATAATAGGAACAAGTCATAATCTAATATTAATACAGTACAGGTGCAAGACTGGCATTCCCTAACAGGCAAAAAGAAAAGAAAAGAAAAGAAAAGAAAAGAAAAGAAGGAAAAAACATATATTGCTTTTACGACGGGCTGGAAAACGCGCACAGTGCGCATATTAACAGGCTGTTCCAGCTGAAATGGACCATCAGTTCATGTGCACACACAGCAGGTGACCTGAATTTCATATCTATTTGACAGACCACTCATGTTCTGTGAGTGGTGCACCAGAGGACTACGTGACAAGCCAACAGTGCGACAAATATGCCACCTTCAGTCACGTATCAGCAGAAATATGCCATAACAAACGCTGTTTGGTCAGTTATCATGGCGCTTTTTTTTTCTTTTTAAAAAAATACATTTACGACCTTGTTGAATTCAGGCATTTTTCCGCACCTTTTACAGGACAGTGATGGTAGCACAGTGGTAAAGTTTCTGGCTGGCACCCAGAGCTTTTGTAAATTGCAGATTCGAATCCTGTGGGTGGCATGTATTTTTTTGTGTGCGTGTGGTTACACAAGCTCCAACTGCTCCATTTCAATTTCAATTTATTTTCATTTATATAGCGCCAAATCACAACAAATTTGCCTCATGGCACTTCACACAAGTAATGTCTAACCTTACCAACCCCTCACACTGTGTTCTCACTGCGATCGGTTCGTGCACGCACGGAACCGTCGCAGCAGGTTCATTCACGCCTGCCAGTCGGCTTGATGTTTTCGTGTTTCACTCATACAAGCTGTTCTGCCGTGTTTTGCCTTGATTTGTACTTATTCGTACTATGTGTGAAGTGGCCCCAAAATTAGAGAGGTGTTATTTTCTTGGAGCAGGAGTCAGAGGGTAGCAGAATTCAGCAGTTCTCTCTGGCAGATATGTGGCTTGCCAACACACCCCCTGAGTTCAGTGAGAGGGGATGAGGAGCTTAGCGGTGTGTGTGGAGCACAGGTCTGCATTTTTCCATCCAGTGAAAATTGCGATAAGAACTTGTTCAGTTCTTCATCTGACATTGTATCAACAGCTGCTAAATATGTCCCCAAGAATACTGCAGCTGCTGGATTTAGCTTCCTCATATCAAGGAAGCATTTTTACAGAAACCTAATGGAGGCATGTGATAGAGCCAAACAGACGGGAGGAACAAATGCACAGTAAGTAAAACCAAAATGCACAGTGACGTCACTCATACTACAATGGAACAAATAATGAATGTCACGTGACCAGTGAAGTGACAAGGCACTATTTAGGTGTCATATACATTTGCATTGTCTTGTTGAAAATGCATGAACATCCCTGGAAAAGATGTCATCTTAAAGGAAGCGTATGTTGCTCTAAAGTCTCACTGTAAGTGAATTCCTTGAGCTGCTCCCTTGTTTTGGGAAGTAATGGTCTCGTGGTTAAGCATTGGGCTTCAAAACCCAGCCTGACCGGAAAATCAATAAGGACCCTTGGGCAAGGTCATTAATCCCCTAGTTGCTCCCAGTGTGTAGTGAGCACCTTGCACGATAGTACCCTGACATCAGTGTGTGAGTGTGTCTGTGTGAATGGGTGAATGCTAGGCATCATTGTAAAGTGCTTTGAACTTCTGATGCAGATGGAAAAGCGGTATATAAATGCAGTCCATTTACCATTTTTTTTCATTCAGGGTCACAACAGCAGATCAGAGGTGGATGTGCATATTGATTTGAACGCAATTTTAGCATCAGACACCCTTCCTGACGGGACTCTATATTACACAGTAATGATGGGTTTTGAAACAGGAACTTTCCCCAGTAAAAACAGAGACACTTAACTGATGGCCACCACCAGTCCTTCCAAAAACTCATTGTACTCTTCTGTATTAATGCTGCCATCACAGAAGTGTAAATTACCTTTGCCAAGGGCACTGACATGACTCCATACCATGACAGACCCTGGCTTTTGGACTTGTTGCTGATAACAGTCTGGATGGTCCTCTTTCTCTTTGGTCCACAGCACATGGTGTTCCTTTCTTCCAAAAAATTAAGAAATAGTGATTCATCTGACCACAGTACGTTTGCACTGTGTGAGGGCATGTTGCGCGTGCATGCACGCACATACTCGTGCATGCACGATCACGTGCACGCGTGCATGTGTGCATGTGTGCGTGTGTGTGCAGAGTGCAATGCTACCAAACGTATGGAACCAAATTTGCACTCTAAATGGAACCAAGCCGCACTCTGAATGCAATGCAACCCTTCGGCTGCTCCCTTGTTTGCACTCTGGGTCGCCACAGCAAATCCAAGGTGGATCTGCATGTTGAATTGGCACAGGTTTTATGCCGGATGCCCTTCCTGACGCAACGCCACATTACATGGAGAAATGTGGCAGGGGTGGGATTTGAACCCGGAACCTTCTGCACTGAAACCAAGCGCATTAACCACTTGGCCACCACCCCTACTGAATGCAATGCAACCCAAATGGGATGAATTAATACATGTCATGTGATATGTATATATATATATATATATATATATATATATATATATCATAATTTTTATTTATTTTTTCCCCAGTGTACCTGAAAATTTGGTGACCAAAATCAGTGTTAACCAAATGTTCTGTGCCACACCATTCGGAAGTAAAAACACCTAAACATAATAAGGATTTTATATTCATCAAATATGAAACATGTAAACATTCAAAGAATGAATAGAAATACTTATTATTGTACAAGTATTAATAATATGCCAATGATAATGTTATTATTAATAGCAATATGGACACAGTAACAAGAAGAAGAATTCATTTTGAAGTGATTTATTGTCAAACTCAGTGAGCATTCACTGTTTCTCTTCCGTGACCTGTATCTCTTGATTTGTGTATTAAATGGTGTAAAATGTCTGTAAATACTGTAACTCTTGCAAACATGACTCTTGAAAGCCCTGAATGCGTAATGGCATGTAGTCTCTGGATTTGCTCTGGCTGCATGAATCTGCTTCATTCATTCATGCTGGTTGATTTAACATTCCCACCACCCCCTGACCAGTTTCATTCAAATCATTGAATCACTACCACACTTCATTATTAGTGGTCATGCTGAATGAGAAAGGCTTCCCGTGGGATTGATCTGAGGTCTCTCAAATACGCATGCAATGTCAACGTGAGGTAGGAGCAATTTTTTAAAATGTGTTTTTTTGTTTGAGGGTGTAAGAAAATTTGAACAAATGTTTACGAGGTCTGTTAGAAAAGTATCCCACCTTTTATTTTTTTCAAAAACCTGATGGATTTGAATCACGTGTGCTTGCATGAGCCAACCTTGAACCTTCATGCGCATGCGTGAATTTTTTCACGCCTGTCGACTGCATCATTTCCTGGTAAGCAGCCTTTGTGTGAGGATGGGTGGAGTCTCTCGTCAGATTTTCTTTGCAAGGAAAATGGCGGAACAACTGGAGCAGCGTGACTGCATCAAATTTTGCCAGAAACTGGGCAACAGCCAGGTGAAAACCATTCGGATTATTCAGACGGCTTTCTGTGAGGATTCTATGGGCATCACACAGATTAAGGAGCGGTACAACCAGTTTAAAGATGGCCGCACAACAGTGGATAGTCACACGACAGTCCCGCATCACAACAGCGTTCACTTTGGAAATGATCTGGTCATTTCAGCATGTTGATGGCCGACCAGAGTGCAGCTCGCTCTCCACTGTTGTGCGGCCGTCTTTAAACTGGTTGTACCGCTCCTTAATCTGTGTGATGCTCACAGCATCGTCACTGAAAGCCGTCTGAATAATCCGAATGGTTTCCACCTGGCTGTCGCCCAGTTTCTGGCAAAATTTGATGCAGTCGCTCTGCTCCAGTTGTTCCGTCTTTTTCCTTGGAATGAAAAAACGCCGAGCGCACGACACACACCCCACACAAAGGCTGCTTACCAGGAAATGACGCAATCGACAGGCATGAAAAAATTCACGCATGCGCACGAAGTTTCAAAATTGGCTCATGCAAGCACATGTGATTTAAATCCATTAGGTTTTTGCAAAAAATAAAAAGGTCGGATACTTTTCTAACAGACCTCATATATGTGAAAGGCATCAGAGGGCTAATGCATACCCTGTGCACTCTACACACCACAATATTCACAGCACTTCACTTTTTCCACATTGTGTTATGTTACAGCCCTTTTCCAAAATGGAGTAAATTCATTTTCTTTACAACAATCTCAAAATAACTTTTTTCACATTGTCATTATGGGGTATTGTGTGTAGAATTTTTTAAGGCAGAAATAAAACTGAATCAGCTGAAAATGTCAAACCCTAAACTCCAAAGTCAATCAAATCCATTACAGTACTGTACAAATGTTTTAGGCCGTCAGACCCAGTGTCATGGGCGGGCCTTAGGGTGCTGTGCCTGCGACAGTTGGGCCCGCACTGGATGGACAAGCCTGTCAGTCACCCCAGCCCCCAAAAAATAAATCAATAAATCACAGGCAACCATGATTACTATTTGTATGATTACAATTTATATAAATTTCCAATATAGATGATTCATAATAATATTGATAAACACACTGTGCTTTGAATTTTAGCCATGTATCAGGTCTGGTTGACAGGTAAGG
This sequence comes from Thalassophryne amazonica, assembly GCF_902500255.1. Lineage (NCBI taxonomy): Eukaryota > Metazoa > Chordata > Actinopteri > Batrachoidiformes > Batrachoididae > Thalassophryne > Thalassophryne amazonica. The sequence goes on from NC_047106.1 coordinate 82,176,810, forward strand.
CTGGATGCAAATGCAGAACTCTGACAGTGAGCACTGTAAGTAAAAGCAGTTTACTGAAGCAGTAAACGGGGTCCAGTACACAGTAAGGCAGTCCAACAAAAGTAACAAAACCAAAAACATCAGGCAAAAGCATGGTCAAGGATACAGGCAGGTATTCGTAACACATGTGAGGCAAGCAGGTCAAGAATACACAAAACAGAGCTGGAGAGAAGGCACGAGGTGCATCAATCTGGCGAGGGAGTAAGGCAAAATGAGGATCTTATATACACCCAGGTGATGAAGTGCAGATTGAGAGCAGGTGTGCATGGAATGCTCCAGAATGAGGGTGTGGCCAGAGAGAGGCAAACACCCACCAACAAGAGCCAGCAGAGACAGACAAGAGAGAAACGGACAGACAGACCCAAACAGGAACCCCAGGAAGAGAATAAACAAAACAGAAAGTAACTGAAAAAAGAAATAAAAGCAAAGAAATAAAAGCAGACAAAACTCAAATCCTGACACATGTCATTGTATATTTCATGTCACTTTAGTTTAGGTGTAGTAAGTTGCATTGCATTGTGTGTGTAATTTTCAAAGAGCAATTTGAGCCTCTCCGGGAACCATCACATTATCGTGGTGGAGAGGTTTGTCTGCCGCTATGAACCTGAGAGCTGTGTTGTCTGGAGCCTTTGTGCTGATAGGGTCTCCCACGGCAAATGGGTCTCAGGCAAGAATCAGACTAAGAATGGTTCACAAGACACGGTGATAGAATGAGGCAGAAAAAATGTGACCCGGCCTGGAGGAAGCCCGGGGTCCTCATCTGGAGCCAGGCCTGGATGTAGGGCCCGTCAGCCAGTGCCTGGTGGCTGGGCTTGCCACAAAGCCCAGTTGTGCACAGCCCGAAAAGGCAACATGGACCTTCCATCTCCACCCTGTGGGCTCACCACCCGCAGGGGGAACTGCTGGTGTCGGGTGCACTGTCCCATGGGTGGCAGTGAAAGTTGAGAGTCTCGATGGACCAGACCTGGGCAGCAGGGGCTGGCTCTGGGGGTGTGGAAAGTAACCTCACTGTGGGGGAAGGAGCCGGAGCTTGTTCAGGAGGTGGAGCAATACCAGTTAGATTTGGTGGGCCTTGCCTCCACACACAGCCTCGGCTCCGGACCACTCTCCTTGATAGGGGTTGGACCTTATTCTTCTCTGGAGTTGCCCAGGGGGTGAGGCGCCGGGCGGATGTGGGGATACTCATGAGTCCCCGGCTGAGCGCTGCTACGTTGGTGTTTACCCAAGTAGATGAGAGGGTCGCCTCCCTGCGCCTTCAGGTGGCGGGGGGAAAACTCTGACTATTGTTTGTGCATATACACTGAACAGTATTTTAGAGTATTCTGCCTTCTTGGAGTATGTGAATGGAGTCCTGTATGGGGATCCAGTGGGGGACTCCATTGTTCTGTTGGGGGACTTCAACGCACACGTGGGCAATGACAGAGACACCTGGAGAGGTGTGATTGGGAGAAACGGCCTCCCTGATCTAAACCCAAATGGTCATTTGTTATTGGACTTCTGTGTTAGTCACGGTCTGTCCATAATGAACACCATGTTCGAACATAAGGTTGCTCATAAGTGTATATGGTACCAGAGCACCCTAGGCCGAAGATCGATGATCAATTTTGTGATTGTATCATCTGATTTGAGGCTGCATGTTCTGGACACTCGGGTGAGGAGAGGGGCAGAGCTGTCAACTGATCACCATCTAGTGGTGAGTTGGATCAGAGGGTGGGGGAGGACTTTGGACAGACCTAGTAAGCCCAAATGGATAGTGCAGGTGGACTGGGAAAGTCTAGAGGAGCCCACTGTTTGACAGATGTTCAACTCACACCTCCAGCAGAGCTTCTCTAGCATCCCTGTGGAGGTTGGGGGCATTGAACCAGAATGGGCAATGTTCAAAGCTTTCATTGCTGAAGCTGCAGCAGGGAGCTGTGGCCTGAAGGTCTTAGGTGCCTCAAGGGGTGTCAACCCTCGAACACCATGGTGGACACGGTGGTCAGGGAAGCCATCTGACTGAAGAAGGAGTCCTTCAGGGATATGTTATCTCGGAGGACTCCAGAGGCATTTGCAAGGTACCGGCAGGCCCAAAGGGCAGCAGCCTCTGCTGTGGGGGAAGCAAAGCAGCGGGTGTGGGAGGAGTTTGGCGCAACCATGGAGAAGGACTTTCAGTCTGCACCAAGGTGCTTCTGGCGGACCGTGAGGCACCTCAGGAGGGGAAAACAGGGAACCATCCAAGCTGTCTAAAGTAAGGATGGGACTCCGTTGACCTCAACTGAGGATGTAATCTGGCACTGGAAGGAACACTTTGAGGACCTCCTGCATCAGATCGGAGTGCCCTCTATAGTAGGGCCAGAGCTGGAAGCTGATGGAGGATTTTCATCAATTTCCCTGGTGGAAGTCACTGAGGTAGTCAAACCGCTCCGTAGTGGCAAGGCCCTGGGGATTGATGAGATCTGTCCAGAAATGCTGAAGGCTCTGGGTGTGGAGGGATTGTCTTGGATGAAACGTCTCTTCAACACTGCGTTGAGATCTGGGACAGTGCCTAAGGAGTGGCAAACTGGGGTTGTGGTCCCCATATTTAAAAAGGGGGACCAGAGAGTGTGTGCCAACTATAGGGGCATCACACTACTCATCCTCCCTGGTCAAGTCTACTCCAGGGTGCTGGAAAGGAGGGTTCGGGCGATAGTCAACCCTCTGATTGAAGAGGAACAATGTGGGTTCCATCCTAATCATGGAACAACTGACCAGCTCTTTACTCTCACAAGGATCCTGGAGGGTGCCTGGGAGTATGCCCACCCAGTCTACATGTGTTTTGTGGACTTGGAGAAGGCGTATGATCGGGTACCTCGGGAGATACTGTGGGAGGTGCTGCGGGAGTATGAAGTGAGGGGGTCCCTTCTCAGGGCCATCCAATCTCTGTACTCAAACAGCTTGGGACTCCAACGAGGGCGGTCGCATCTCCTCCACTCTCCCTTATCTCTGTTCTCTGCCTTTAACCTTCAAGTCCCTACTTCACCAGACTGTGAATTCCTCAAATTATATTGGATTCTGGATCTATTGGACTACTATTGGATTAACCATGGAATTGATCAGCTGGTCTCTGAACGCTATTGACACCATTTTTTCTACAAGAAGGTCAGGACCGGGGGATCCTACCTGCCCAGATGGAACGTATCCTGCGGGCTATGTCCTCGACTCCTGGGGGTCTTGGCGTGTTGCATGTCCCACACCACTGGAGTGATTTCGCGGGGTTTCTCCTCATTGCAATAAACCTCTGCGTGGGAGAAACAACCCGAAATAACTCTCGTGATAATTTCTCTCATATTTTCAGAGGTACTGCAGCATATTACCCCATATCCTGGGTACAACACATGCTTGGCGCCTTTCTCCATTGAGGATGTTGAGGATTTATTTATTTTTGGTCTCATGGAAGCAGGGCTGGTACGTTTTGGCTTATGTGCTGCCCTGATCTACCACGGCCCCTCGCTTGTCCGTCATGATTAACGAGGTTGGCAAGGCAGTGCATTCTCAGACTGCGAGGACTCTTGAAATCAGATGCAAATTGGATCACATCTTGGAGCAGATGCATGCCTTGCAGTTGAAGCTGAAGATTTCAGAGGCTTGTGAATATTCTTAATTCATAATTGGGATTTGGTTGTGCAAGTGGAACTGTTAAAAAGTGATTTCACTGCTGTAACAATAACATTACAGGCTTATCAAGCCTGAAGGGAAGGGATTTGTTTCAGCCTGGGGAACATTGGCTGTTTCGTATTTCATCTCACAAAGACAATAAACTGCTGACTGAAGCATGTTCCACTCCCTCCCCCCATCCCCTCATTCCCCCATCAACACCCACCCTTTCCAGCGCCGCTAACGTCATTCCTTTTCCCTTCGGTGGGGGCGGTGTAGTTTTAGCTGCAAGCCCATGTCCCCCCAGCACAATTAATTAATTACGGTAAACAAGTAATAATTGTGGACTAATTGCTGTCTGAGGTAACTGCAGTGTAAACGTAATTTCTCCATTGTGAGATCAATAAAGTATATATCTAATCTACTCACAAAGCGAGAGCTGTGTTTGGGTGCTTGGCAGTAAGTTGGACTCGTTTCCTGTGGAGGTTGGCCTCCGCCAGGGCTGCACCTTGTAACCAATCCTGTTTGTGATATTCATGGAGAGGATATTGAGGCATAGTTGGGGGGAGGAGGGTTTCCAGTTTGGTTGGCTCAGGGTCTCATCACTGTTTTTTGCAGATGATGTGCTCCTGTTGGCTTCATCAGCTAGTGACCTCCAACACTCACTGGATCGGTTCGCAGCTGAGTGTGAAGCGGCTGGGATGAGGATCACCACCTCTAAATCTGAGGCCATGGTTCTCAGCAGGAAACCAATGGATTGCCCTCTACAGGTAGGAAATACGGTCTTGCCCCAAGTGAAGGAGTTCAAGTACCTCAGGGTCTTGTTCACAAGTGATGGTACAATGGAGTGTGAGATTGGCCGGAGAATCTGTGCAGCAGGGGTGGTATTACATTCGCTCTACCATACTGTTGTGACAAAAAGGGAGCTGAGCCAAAAGGCGAAGCTCTCGATCTACTGGTCAGTCTTCCTTCCTATTCTCACCTATGGTCATGAGGGTTGGGTCATGACTGAAAGAACTAGATCGTGGGTACAAGTGGCCAAAACGAGCTTCCTCAGAAGGGTGGCTGGTGTCTCCCTTAGAGATAGGGTCCCTAGGGAGGTGTTCCAGGCACGTCCATCTGGGAGTAGACCCCAGGGAAGACCCAGGACTAGGTGGAGAGATTGTATCTCCACACTGGCCTGGGAATGCCTCGGGATCCCCCAGTCAGAGGTGGTCAATGTGGCACGGGAAAGGGAAGTCTGGGGTCCCCTGCTGGAGCTGTTGCCCCCATGACCCAAACCCGGAAAAGCGGTTGGAGATGAATGAATGAATGAGCAATTTGTGACATTCATGAGACTCAAGTGAATGATGATAAAAAGGTTTGTCATATCACTGCAATCAATGCCATACACAGCAGGTACAATTTAACTGAAAAAATGTGCGCTTTCACCCATACAGTGTGTGCTGGCTTATTCAAATTGTAATTAAAGTGCACAATAGCTAGAGTGCCTTGATAGAGAGAGTGGCGACATGATGATTCAAAAAATCAGTCATGTGACTCATGGTGCCATCTTGGGTTCAAAATAGTGCTCACTGTTAATTTGTCTGTATGTAAATCCAGCTATTTTTTTAATTTATTCACTGAAAATGCCAGGTTGTTGTGCATTTGGAGGCACAAATAGACACAACAAGGGCTTCAAGATGTACAGATTCCCTTCAGATCCAAACAGAAGAAAAAAATTTGGGAAAATAAAGTCAGCTGTGTGGGATGGAATCGACTTCATCGTCAAAGCTTTGAGAGGAAAATTTATTGTTCAGTCCCATGTAAAGTAAAACTCACCTAAACCGTCATCATATAAACCAGATATTCGCAGTCACCGGACAAAAAAGTCCCAAAGTTTTTGTATTGTTTTCCATGTAATAAACACTGTATATAACGGATTTTGTACAGCGGATTTTGTACAGCCGATCAGATAAAATCTCCCGTCCGATCACAATGTATTTCCATTAAACCCCTCACATGTGGGACCGGAGTCATTTTCTGTGATTAAAAGTCAGACCGTTTCGTTTTTTTCATGCCATGCTCAGACTCAGAGCCGCAGCCTGACGTGCACCTGTTAAATCAGACACAAAAGGCTGATCTGACACATTTCTGCTTGCAATCCTTCATCTGCCATCATATTATAATAGTTTTTACAGAGTGCACGCTGATAAATGGATCAGAAATGTCCACACATTTACAGCACAAAGTCGATAAAAGAGGAAAATGTACAGTTTACCTTTGATTTGGAGGTGATGACTGTAGAAAGAAAAGCTTGCTGGGGATCAAATTAGTCCAGAATAAAGCATAATCCAGAGACGGAGAACTTTAAACTGTCATGCACGTCATTGCATACACGGAGTTAAAGAGCTACAGCTGCATAAATCAGGCTGTAAATTAACTAAATAAGTCATCATGAATTGTAAATTTATGTAAATTTGATAGCTTAACTATTTTTATATTTATTTTGATAGCATCTGTACCTGGATGTGTTGCTGTATGCGGTTAAATGATTTTAAAAAAATGTTGAAAACATTAAAGGTTCATTCAGTAGTTCAGCGCAGTTGGAACCAAAATGGTGCCATGTTCTGAGTTAACGCCACTCTCTCTAATCAAGGCACACTAACCCTATAGCCAGCTGCTACTATGTAGTAAGTAAAGTGTGATGCTTGCCACCTGACCTGAGTATCATGTGAACTGAGAAAATAAGGGCTCCAGTGAGCAGGTTGTGATCTAATATAGATTGTTGACTGTGTGTGTGTGTGTGTGTGTGTGTGTGTGTGTGTGTGTGTGTGTGTGTGTGTGTGTGTGTGTGTGTGTGTGTGTGTGTGTGTGTGTGTGTGTGTGTGTGTGTGTGTGTGTTCGTGCACATACACTTTCAACCTAAGGGCCCCAGTGACCTCCCCTTTGGTGTTCCCAGTCACCATAGCAAGTTTGGTGTGGATTGCTTAATTACTGTGGCTGTACATAGCAAACACGCACACACACACACACACACACACACGCACACACACACACACACACACACACACACACAAACATATATATATATATATATATATATATATATATATATATATATATATATAGACATACTCTCTGTATCATTGACCAACATGTTTAGCCCACGAACACCATAAAAGTAGAAAATAGGGCAGAGATTAATGTTTGAAATTATTCAGTTTGTTCACATATATAAATAATCCGCTCATAGACAAACTTTGTTCAGAACAACATTGTCCTCCAGATAGGTAACCTGCCCACAGACATAAATTGGCTGGTGGCTCACGTGTAGATCATCTGAGATATATATATATATATATATATATATATATATATATATATATATATATATATATATATATATATATATATATATATATAAAATAGCCATATAATAAATGAATTATTAACCTCGCTTGCTCGGTTCTATATTCCACTGTACAGTTGCTTGTGGCAGCACAAATCGTTTCAAGGTGGCTCGAGCAAGCCCAACACCATCAGCAACATATTTGGGTGATACTGTAAGCTTGCGTGTTTATATGTATATATATATATATATATTAGGGCTGTTATAAATAACGCATTAACTATTTACGTTATTTTTCCCCTATAATGCGATAAAATAAATTGATCGCAAAGATTAATAAAAAAAAAAAAAAAATGCCCCTTCACTTTGCAGTACCACATGGTCAGTCAGTGGGGGCAGCATTATGCCCACATCCAGCGTGCCACCAGAAAGAAGAAGAAGTGGCCATTTCCTGTGTTTATGCGCTGCTGGTGCTACGTCAAGCTAGCGATGGAAAATAAAAAAGACACGCTGTTAAATGGAAAATTTCGCTTTAAGATACAACCAGACGGTGCTTTGGACAACACAATGGCGATATGTGTGCTTTGCAAAGGTGAATTCAATTACCACCAAAGCACTACATCACTTGCATATCACCTCAAGGTGAGGCATCCCGGTGTGTCGCTGACCGTGGAGGGAGGTGGCTTTCGCCAGTCTACATTGCAGGAGTTTGGAGCGAGAGGCGGGACCCTTTCCAGGCAAACCAAAAACAAAATAACAGAAGCTATTGCTTGTTGGGTCACTAAAAATTGTTGCCCCATAAATATTGCTGAAGATGCAGGTCTGAGGGATTTGATTCGAGAGGCGTCTGGGGACTCCTCTTACCATTTACCCGCTAGGCAAACCGTAATGTCCAGAATAGAGACTCTGTACGAAAACAAGAAAGCAAAACAGCAAAGCATGTTAGAGAAAGCCCCCTTCATTGCTCTCACGGGAGATCATTGGACGTCTGTTAGCAATGATAACTATTTGGGTGTCACGGCTCACTTTATTGATGACAGCTGGTGTCTACAATCCTTTGCATTAACAGGGAGTAAGTAAAATGAGCGTCACTATGCTGAAGTATGTGCGCAACACTTTCAGGCTGTTGCTCAAGAATGGAACATAGAGACAAAATTAACGACACTTGGGACAGACAGTGCTGGGAACATGACAGCAGCTGTAAGACTACTTCCATATGAACATCTGCCTTGCACTGCACACGCTCTACAACGCGCAATAACAGTGTCACTACGTGACAGCGGTTTTGATGCTGTTTTAGCCAAATGCAGAAAAATTGTCAGTCATTTCAAGCACAGCCCGTCTAATGCAGGAGAGTTGAATGAACAGCAAGTTGCACACATACAAAAAGAAGAACCCCTGATTCAAGATGTGCCCACTAGATGGAACTCCACTTTACACATGATCAAAAGGATCCAACAAAACAAAGCACCAATAGAGACAACCCTGTCCCAGCAGAAGGGCAACATCTCCATGCTAACTGAGTCTGAACTGGCAAAGCTGAAGAAGTTGGAGGAGCTACTTGAACCATGCAGGTGTGTTTTATTACAGTTTCAGTGTATTATATTTGTATTTTATTTGTAATTAATTATTTGTAAGTTAATTATATTGAACAATTAAATGATGTAAAAAATAGACAAAAGTGTGTTGAAGTTTGTCTATTGAATTAATACTGTTATTTTATGTCTGTTTTCACAGGTATGTCTCTGAAACTTTGGGTGGGGAGCACTACATCTCCTGTTCTGTGGTTTTGCCAGCCTTCTGCCACTTGTTCAGAGTCATATCATCAGATGATGATACTGTCAACATCATAAAATTCAAAAAAGCTTTTTCTGAAGACCTGGCTCAAAGAAAGGAGAACTCCAGTCTCACTTGGCTCAACATTGCTACTGCACTTGATCCCAGGTTTAAGGATTTAAAATGCCTGCCTAAACCTGAGAGAGGTGAAGTGTGGAATTCCTTAAGCACCCTCCTCAGAGATGATGGTAATGACCAGGTCCAGGGTGCGGAAACAACAGGGTGTGAAACTACAGAGGAATCACCACTAAAGAAGAGGAGAATGTCCATCTTTTTGGCTGCATCATCTGATTCAGACACAGATGAGGAAGCTGAGTCCATTCAAACTTCACTGGACCGCTACAAATCAGAATCCAAAAGTGACCCGGATCAGTGCCCGCTGGAGTGGTGGTCAAAAAGAAAGGACTCATACCCTAGACTAGTACATCTTGCCCGCAAATATCTCACATCACCTGCCACCACTGTGCCCTGTGAGAGGCTATTCTCCCTCTCCAGCCACATTCTTCAGAAAAAGAGAGCTGCTCTCTCTTCTACAAATGTTGAGAGACTTGTGTGTCTGAGTAGTTGGCTGAATGTAAAGGAGGAGTAGACTTGGTTTCCAAACTTAAACTAAAATGTTTTGCAAGGTTATAAATTGCACTAATGCACATGTTCTAAATCAAAAGATGAATGTATCACCAATGCACTTTTGTTAAGCTTTTCAGGTAAGCTGTAGTATTTAATTTCAATTATTTAAAGTTACATGTATGCCAGAGGAAAGAGATGCTCTGCGGTTAGAAGATGTACATTTGCAAAAGAAGCCAGTTTCAAGTTCATGTCACAGCTTTTAAGTGTGACATTAAAAAAACAAATAAACAAAGCCCCCTTTGTGAAACTAATGACTTTGTGTATTTATTAAACTTGATTTAAAATAAGATTGTGATTAATTTTTCCAAATTTGCAATTAATTAGTTAATTTTAATTAATCGATTAACAGCCCTACTATATATATATATATATATATATATATATATATATATATATATATATATATATAATAGCCATATAACAAATGAATTATTAACCTCGCTTGCTCGGTTCTATATTCCACTGTACAGTTGCTTGTGGCAGCACAAATTGTTTCAAGGTGGCTCCTGAGGAACCTGACCTGTGGAGACCCAAATTTATGCTCAGGAAGCCTTGGTTTAATTTGTTTTATTTTGTTTGGGCTTTTATATGCAAGCTCATACAGCAGTTGGCTGAGTGGATAAGGAGCTGGCCTGCCAATATGTAGACTTGGATTCAAATCCCACCCATGCTACCTGTATGTGTCCTTCGACAAGACACTTAATCTGCATTGCCCCAGTCTCCCCATGTGTAAATGGGTACCGGCTTTGGCTGGGGAAGTAACTGGCCTCGTGTCCAGGGGGAGTAGTAGACTCTCATCCGCTTCCTGCTACATAATCCAGAGATAAGCAAAGGCACCAACGGCCCTCAGGGCCTGTATAGGACTTACTTATTTTCCATGCAGGAATTAAGGCACTGGTTTGTCAGATGGTCCCTTAAATACAAACAGAAGCTTCTCATTTAAACCTGAATCATGCCAATTGCTCATTAAGAAGCTTTAAGAAAGAATTCCATCAATTTCTAGAATCTTCCATTCTCTTTAATGAAGCACCACTTCTCGGTTTGGAGGTTTTGGAGCAACACATGCTGCCATCCAAGCAACGTCTTTTTCAGGGACGTCCCTGCTGATTTCAGCAAGACAATACCAAGCCACATTCTGCACATGTCACAACAGCGTGGCTTCATAGTAAAAGAGTGCGAGTATTTGACTGGCCTGCCTGCAGTCCAGACCTGTCGCCCATTGAAAACGTGGCGCATTATGAAGCAAAAAATACAACAACGGAGACCCCGGACTGTTGAACTGAAGTCGTACATCAAGCAAGAATGGGAAAGAATTCCACCTACAAAGCTTCAACAATTAGTGTCCTCAGTTCCCAAACGCTTATTGAGTGTTGTTAGAAGGAAAGGTGATGTAACACAGTGGTAAACATACCACTGTCCCAGCATTTTTGAAATGTGTTGCAGGCATCCATTTAAAAATGAGCAAATATTTGCACAAAAATAATAAAGTTTATCAGTTTGAACATCAAATATCTTGTCTTTGTGGTGTATTCAGTTGAATATAGGTTGAAGAAAATTTGAAAATCATTGTATTCTGTTTTTAATTTACATTTTACACAACATCCCAACTTCATTGGAATCGGTTTTGTAATTGTAAATATTATTTTAAAAGAATTTTACATTGAAAAATAAATAAATATATATATATATATATATATATATATATATATATATATATATATATATATATATATATATATATATATATATATATATATATATGTGTGTGTGTGTGTGTGTGTGTGTGTTTAAACATATTTCATTTTTATCAAATGTATATATATATATATATATATATATATATATATATATATATATACATTTGATAAAAATGAAATATGTTTAAACATTTTTAGCCAAAGTGCATGTACAACCCCTGGCAAAAATTATGGAATCACCGGCCTCGGAGGATGTTCATTCAGTTGTTTAATTTTGTAGAAAAAAAGCAGATCACAGACATGACACAAAACTAAAGTCATTTCAAATGGCAACTTTCTGGCTTTAAGAAACACTATAAGAAATCAAGAAAAAAGATTGTGGCAGTCAGTAACGGTTACTTTTTTAGACCAAGCAGAGGAAAAAAAATATGGAATCACTCAATTCTGAGGAAAAAATTATGGACTCACCCTGTAAATTTTCATCCCCAAAACTAACACCTGCATCATATCAGATCTGCTCGTTAGTCTGCATCTAAAAAGGAGTGAACACACCTTGGAGAGCTGTTGCACCAAGTGGATTGACATGAATCATGGCTCCAACACGAGAGATGTCAATTGAAACAAAGGAGAGGATTATCAAACTCTTAAAAGAGAGTAAATCATCACGCAATGTTGCAAAAGATGTTGGTTGTTCACAGTCAGCTGTGTCTAAACTCTGGACCAAATACAAACAACATGGGAAGGTTGTTAAAGGCAAACATACTGGTAGACCAAGGAAGACATCAAAGCGTCAAGACAGAAAACTTAAAGCAATATGTCTCAAAAATCGAAAAATGTACAACAAAACAAATGAGGAACGAATGGGAGGAAACTGGAGTCAACGTCTGTGACCGAACTGTAAGAAACCGCCTAAAGGAAATGGGATTTACATACAGAAAAGCTAAATGAAAGGCATCATTAACACCTAAACAGAAAAAAACAAGGTTACAATGGGCTAAGGAAAAGCAATTGTGGACTGTGGATGACTGGATGAAAGTCATATTCAGTGATGAATCTCGAATCTGCATTGGGCAAGGTGATGATGCTGGAACTTTTGTTTGGTGCCTTTCCAATGAGATTTATAAAGATGACTGCCTGAAGAGAACATGTAAATTTCCACAGTCATTGATGATATGGGGCTGCATGTCAGGTAAAGGCACTGGGGAGATGGCTGTCATTACATCATCAATAAATGCACAAGTTTATGTTGATATTTTGGACAATTGAAAGGATGTTTGGGGATGATGAAATCATTTTTCAAGATGATAATGCATCTTGCCATAGAGCAAAAACTGCAAAAACATTCCTTGCAAAAAGACACATAGGGTCAATGTCATGGCATAGGGTCAATGTCAATGGGCAGATCTGATTTGATGCAGGTGTTAATTTGGGGGATGAAAATTTACAGGGTGATTCCATAATTTTTTCCTCAGAATTGAGTGATTCCATATTTTTTTCCTCTGCTTGGTCTCAAAAAGTAACCGTTACTGACTGCCACAATCTTTTTTTCTTGATTTCTTATAGTGTTTCTTAAAGCCAGAAAGTTGCCATTTGAAATGACTTTAGTTTTGTGTCATGTCTGTGATCTGCTTTTTTTCTACAAAATTAAACAACTGAATGAACATCCTCTGAGGCCGGTGATTCCATAATTTTTGCCAGGGGTTGTATATCCGTAACTGTAAAGCTAACTGAGCTATAATACAGCTAGCTAAATTAAAATTAACTGAATCTATATACTAAGAGACAACTCTCTGTGTGCGTGTGTGTATATATGTGTTTGCTCGCACGCATGTCTATGCGTACGTATGTACGTGCATGCGTGCATGTGTGTGTGTGTGTGTGTGTGTGTGTGTGTGTGTGTGTGTGTGTGTGTGTGTGTGCATGTGTGTATGTGTATATGTCCCTCTCAGTTCTTTAGAATCCGGGATATGTGGGAGGTGATAGCTATGGTGGTGGAGATGAAGTTTTCATTTCAGTCTCTAAATCAAACCCACCCTGGAGCGGGTGATCAGCTAGTATACAGCTAACTGAATACCAAGGGTCCCTTGGGCAGGCACAGTACAAGTTAAGGCCCGAAGTGGCAGGCCAAGAAAAATCTCAGATAAGCTGAGATAAGCTGAAGGATAGTGAGAACAGTCATAGTCAAACCACAGACCTGCTCCAAAGACCTACAACATGATCTTGCTGCAGATAGTGTCTCTGTGCATCATTCAACTATACAGCACACTTTGCACAAGGAGATGCTGCATGACGCTGTAATGCAGAGGAAACTTTTTCTGTGTACGCACCACAAACAGAGTCATTTGAGGTATGCTAAAGCACATTTGGACAAGCCAGCTTCATTTTGGAATAAGGTGCTGTGGACTGATGAAACTAAAACTGAGTTATTGGGACATAACAATAAGCGGTGACAAAGTTGAGGTTGTGCCAGGGCTAGATGTTTCAACATGACAAAGACCCTAAACACTGCTCAAAATCTACTAAGGCATTCATGCAGAGGAACAAGTACAATGTTCTGGAATGGCCATCTCAGTCCCCAGACCTGAATATTATTGAAAATCTGTGGTGTGATTTTAAGCGAGCTGTCCATGCTCGGAAACCAACAATCCTGAGATGTTTTGTAAAGAAGAATTGTCCAAAATACCTTCAACCAGAATCCAGACACTCATTGGAAGCTATAGGAAGCATTTAGATGCTGTTATTTCTGCAAAAGGAGGATCTACTAAATATTGATGTTTTTTCTGTTGGGATGAAAACTTATGCACTTGCCTAATTTTGTTTAAATAATTATTGCACACTTTCTGTAAATCCTATAAACTTCATTTCACTTCTCAAATATCACTGTGTTTGTCTGCTATATGATATGTTTAACAGAAATTGCTGATCCAAACAACCAATGATATATAAAGAAAAACTTTTACATACAACTGTATATTACATTTTCATAACACGGTCAACCTTCACTCATTCATTGTAATCCTAACCCTAGCCATAATCTGAACACCGTCTTTGCCTCTACCCGTGTCACCCCAAATTTCATGATGCCGTCAGGTAATATTTTTGAGATACCACTATGAACATGTGTTCAATTTTGTGATGCCTTCGTGTCAGATTGCGTTGCAATAAAATATAACCTATCTGATTCTAAACCAATAGAATGCAAAGGTAACAGAATGTAAAACAACAGAATATAAATGTAACTCAGTCGAAAAATAATAGAATACAAACCAAAACAGCATATAAGACAAGAGAATATAAAGTTAACTGATTCTAAACAAATTAATACAAAACTAACAGAATTTTTAAAAACTAACTAATTAACTGAACACAGAACTGGAATAAAAACAGAGAGAATAATAAAGCTATTGGAATATAAAATCAAATATAAAGCTGACACTAAAACAACAAAATATAAATCCAACCGAATATAAATCTAACTACCTGAAAACAAAAATGGACTAAAACTAGCACACTATGAAGATACCATAATTTAAAACAGAATAAAAGATAACTGATCATTTTAAAAAATAATTTTTCAGATGGAAATCCAGTCACTCCATTTATTTAAATGAGGAAAACTGCCATTTAAGATGGGGATTTAAAGGCAAATGCATTCAAAAATGGACAGATTTCCAAAAATAAAACGGTACATTCTTTAATATTTTACACTTTGACAGTTTCCGAAGCAGTCAAGTGTGTTGACCTCAACTAAAAATGTACATTTTGTACAAACTGGGTTTTGCATCTCAACCCTTCATATAAAGTACAATGACAACAAATCTAACAAACTGAATACAAAAAACTAAGTGATTAAAGTTAACAGAATACAAAGCTGAGACAGTTGTAACGTTATTCATCTGGGATTTTATTGCACAGCAGCAGAGTGTTTGGATGAGAGCAGCTCATGAATAATGTAGTCTCACTCCTTTTTATCGTGTGACCCACCATTTGGACAAGCACTTTGGTGAGATCATATCACTGACAGATGTCCAGCACAAGGACACATTCCCGGGTCTTAACCTGCCTGAGTGTCTGCCTGCCGGCCTCTTTGCTGCACAGAGTCTGGCCTATCACATGTTACCTGGACGTGCTCTCAGTGTGAGGGGATGTTAATTGGCAGCAAGGCGCCAGTCTCTCCTCACCCCTCCTATGGCGTCAGTCAGAGCCAGGAAAGGTGGCACAAAGCCTGGCCTCAGACTACTCCAGACTCCTAGGGTCCGCGGGGAGCCAGAAGGCCGGAGTGTGGCGGCCATCCCTGAAGCATGCACCTTGCGTGAACTTCTACGCTGGAATGGAAAACCTGCCCGGAGACGAATGCAGGGAACTCAGAGTTGTTCTTTCAGGAAAAAAAATATTTACATTTTAAAAGTCAGAGTGGCTCAAAGAAAAGTGTCTTCGTGCCAGAGTTCCCTGTGACTGGAGGTCGCCCAGCATGTGCGTCTCCTGGCTCCTGTCTGCCTCCCCTGGATTGGACTCATGTCGCCTTTGCAGTGAAGGGCCACTCAGCCTGAGTGGATATTCTTCCCCACACATCTGCTATGAATTTAGCAGAGCCAAACCATTCAAAGGCTCCTTTATGGAGCCGTCAGCAGTCCTCTGACTGCTTCCCATTAACACACATGCACACACAGGTTTGGACTCATGCACGCATTTGAAGAAGCATTTTCATATATGTTGAGGTTGCCTAGCCCTGCCTCACACGTGCAACAAACACACATCTCCTAATTCCTCTGCACAACAGCTGCAGCTTTTTTTTTTTTTAGTGAATAACCAAGGGCTGCTTGTGGGCATTACACACGTTAATCTATTTATTGTTGATGACCCATCGCTGGACGTAGGCACACTCCAAAGAAACAGGATCTGTGACAACAGCAAGCTCACTGAGGAACTTTAGACATAGGCCCCATTTCTGTTTTCTTCAGGTTTCTTGTCAGTTTCAGTGATATTCCTTCAGTGTTTGATGTATTTAAATTACTAGCAGAAATACATGTTGGAAAGAATAATAATAATGCAATTTTTTTTTAATGCAGTGAACATATTATATTAGTCAGAGAATGAACTGTGCCATGGGTACTGTCATTTTTTTGTGTGAAAAACACATGTACAGCACATGTATGATCAATTTGTTTGTTTGTTTTGTTTTTTGAGCATTTCATTACAAATATGTGTACTAATATGGCTTGTTGTGTAGTTAATTCTCCAATCAAATCATCTAAGATGTATGCACATCAGTATTTATGTTGAGAGAATTTATCTTGTCATGTCATTTTACACGCTAACAGCATTTGCATTTTTAGCAGCTGTCGGCAGGGGTGTGCTGGGAACATTTTTCAGCCCGGGAGTTTCATATCCAACCGGCCCACAAACCGCCAGCGCACAGAGATAATAAGAGTTCTGCTGTGGCATTTAAATCCAGCATTTATGTGCTGACTGACTGTGTGGCTTATAATAAAAAGTAAAAGTTAGTTAGTTAAAACAAGAACGATATTGTTAACTCACCAGTGCACTACCTGGGCTTACACTGTGCGATTTTTGGCCCTTTTTCAGCCAATTTTTCACTTGTGCGAGAATTTTTTTGGATCGCGCCGAGTTTCAGCTTAATCGTGCATCCTGCGTCCTGCGTCCTGCGTCTACATGGACTAACGAGCTGCGTTTAACATCTCACGACCACCTCCCGATGGGGAATCATATGGTCGGATGAATATCAACCCTGTTTGATATTTTGGTCGGACGTCGTGACTCATGAGGGTTCCACGCTGTTGAAGCAGCTACAAGCGTCTACATGCTGATTACGTCGCACACTGTGCGTGTGCAAACACCGGAGAGAGCAAACAGTGATCTCATGTAAAGTCTTGTGTTTTTTTTAATTGCGTTCCCTCGCAATAACCTAATATCATATTAAAGTTTATGCCTGTCAGCGCACACAGTGAGTGGAATCAGGTGGGAGGAGACTGAACGTATATGCGCGCACGCACACACACACACACACACACACCCACACAGACACACAACAGGATTTACGACAGATGAGGGAATAAGTTGCTACACCTTGCGCAGCTGTAAGACTCCGTATGAAATATAGTTTATTTATACAACAGTGTAAGTACCAACACCTGTTATGGTTTGTTTTCTTTTTTTACCGTCTTCTCATGAATCATGTTGCTGTCTGCTGTGTGCGCGCGTGGCGGGCATATACGAGGTCTGTCAATAAAGTAACGGTCCTTTTTATTTTTTTCAAAAACTATATGGATTTCATTCATATGTTTTTACGTCGGACATGCTTGAACCCTCGTGCGCATGCGTGACTTTTTCCACGCCTGTCGGTGACGTCATTCGCCTGTAAGCACGCCCCCTCGTCGGATTTTCATTGTCTGGAAATGGCGGAATGAAAAGGACTTTTTTTTCCATCAGAATTTTTTCAGAAGCTGTTAGAGACAGAGGACAAGTTTGGACATGTCCAGCTCTCCACAATTTCTCTGATACTTACTGGACTGGTAAGCACTGAAAGCCGAGAGGCATGTCCAAACTCAGGGCTTTTTTTAACGTGCACTAGACCCCCTGAACATGCAGTTTAAAAGAAAAGTGTGCAGTTGTAAAAAGGATTTTGTGCAGTATTGAATTTATGCTTTTTTGCAGTAAAATGTATAGCTCTCTGACAAACTTGAAAATCAGGGCTGCAAAATTGATCTTTATTCCAGGAAAGAAAACTATTACAATCAATGTAGTGCATACAGTAGGCCTACAAAATCAGAACGTACTCTAAAACCCATTGCACATGATGGTTTCCTTGCGCACCAGTAGCATGCTCACCATGTATGCAACCCCTTTCTGCTACCCAGTAGTAAGTCGCTACACACAGAACATTTTCCTGCTACTTGTCAACCCCATGGCCCCATTAGGCCCTGACACTGATACTAAACCAGGCCACATGGCTGGAATGTAGGACAGGTCAAATTCCCTATATCCTGTTGGTCATAAGTAAGTCAGGTCCCTACGATTCGTTAGTCACTACACACGGACTGTGAGTATGGTCACCGTGCATGGAAAATCTAGCACTGCTAGATATCCTGCGCATGGTGAGCAAGCCATACAATCCTGTCCTTAACCACTACACATGAAGAGAACGAGTAGCTGAAAGGGGTTACTCACGGTGAGTATGTTCACCATGCGCAAGAAAATCTCTCATTAAGAAATGCAAAATACAAGAGATAATATATCATGAACTTCAAAAGGCACGTTTTTTTGAGGGGCCAGCCATTTCAGGGTTAGAACCTTCCCGTTTATTGGCCTTGCTTACTTCTGCAAACACCCCAGAGAAGTAAGGCTGAAGACGAACTTTTGGTCTGTCTCTGTGGCAGCGTGACTTTGTCTGAAGCCATGATGAAACGGCTGGTCTTGGATCCCACTCTTCTATGTCCACCATATTGTGATGCACATAAAGGTATAAATTCTCGGTTTCAACAGACATACTCATTCTGTCATCTGATTTCAGCACATTACTGGAGCTAATGATATGTTCAACATCTGCAGAGTGAGGCTTGGCTGCAAGTATACGGGCTAAAGCCACCAACAGATTATGGAAACTTCCTTCAGATCCAGCAAGTTTCTTAACCAACTCAGACAAGCTTAAAGAAGCCAACGTGCCACTGGTCAAATCTGAATTCACTGCATCCCGATATTCCAAATCCAATTCCATGAGGTCAAGGTCTGGGCAGATCTGTGTGTGGATTGCCTGGAGATAAGCACCATTAGATCTCCATCAGCATCAAACCGTTGGTCCAAAAAGTTTGTGACAGCCTCTATGACTTCATGCCGTACAGTAGCGGTATCCCACTGGTCTGTGACATACAAGTGATGGCCTCTTCTTTGCCTGATGTGGTCAGTCAGCTCAATCCCTTTCAGAGAGAATCCATTTTCATCACTAATAATTTGGCCTTTCAGGGCTGCCACCCAACCACCAAGCAGATCATTGACTTCCAAGTTTGCTAAGTTAGTTTTCACAAGTTGAATTTGTTCATGTAGATTTATTACTGTTACATCATCAGCTTGAATTCTTTGTTGAAATCGGGAGAAAACTGACAGTATATCAGCAATATATGCCAAGAATTCCAGGTTTTGCTTGCTTGTTAAGAAAGTCAGAATACCTTTAGCTTGTACATCTCTTGCTGGAGCACTCTTGAAGTACAAGACAAGTGCGTTCCATGAGACCAAAACGGACTGGAGCATGGAATTGGTGAACTGAGTCCATCTAACCTCAAACATACGAGGCAGAGATAGGTATTCAAGGTTATTTTCAGATGCAATATCTTTCAGTTCCCTTGTACGCAGCCCTGATGTATGGAAGTAGGAGGACATGCCTGCAAGCTTTTGCAGGAGGTGGCTAACCTCTTCAATACTGTCAGTTACAGATTTCCATGCCAGCTGGGACCTATGCACTGCACACCAAATCTTCATGGTTGGAATATTGGACTGTACTGCCTCATCAAATTGTGCCCATAAGCCATTCTTTTCGCCAGTGTTGACACTGGCTCCATCAGTTACAATTGAAGAAACACTTCTCAGCAGAGGCATTGCATCATCACCAATAGTTTTTTGGCAAGCTCTTACTACAGCATCATACACTCCACTGGCCCCTCTGGCAGTAGGCTCTTCAGCACCAAGAAATACTAAGTCTTCTTCACCATCTTCACCAACAAGTTTTGCCAAAACTTAGATTTTGTCAATTTGTGTTCGGTCGACAGATCCATCACAGCGCAGTGACACTGCCAGTGACTTCTCGATTCTTTCCAAGAGGTGAGCTCTGTCAACTTTGATAATTTCTTCCAAGAACTCATGATGGGATGCAGGTGAGACATATTGAAGGTCTTCACTCAATTTGCTTCCTGTCAGATCGTGCGACTTATCATTGAATCTGAAGGCTTGTGCTTTTTTGCTCACAACTATCCACATTGGGAATGAGTATGCTGACAGGGTAAGTCGCTTGGCATCAGCATAAACGTGTCAACAAGCCTCCTATTTTGTTGGCTAATTCTTCATTAGCTTTTGAAACTGCCATTCCCATTGGTGTTTGTTCTAGTATCTCTGTTTTCAATAAACTGGAATGTCTTTTTTGGCTTACAACAGCTTGATGGAGATCAGATTCAAAATGGTTAGTGACTGTTGCTTCTCTGTACACAGCACCCTCCTCCAAAACAATATTAGGCAGTTTGCCTTTCCAGGTGTGTTTCTTTACTGTGTCCAAATCATCATGACACACATTACATCTCACAAAATGTCTGCCATTTCTATGCATGTGTGTCAGCTTATTCCAGTGTGAGTTTTCCTTTATTGTGTCTTGTTTTGAGGTAGTCGTACTTTCTTTTTCTTTGGGCTCCAGTACGACAGCAAGAATGCTCTCATTCATCATGCTCTGGTTCTGCAGCTTCTGTTAAAGCCCTTTCACTCTTTTGTAGCTCATTTTCTGCATCTTTGTTGCTGTCTGTTACTTGATTCTGCAACCATCTATTCATGAATGCTCGTTGACTATCTTTACTGGCCATGATTTGGGTACAAATTACATCAGTGGGCAAATCTGCAAGGTGAGAGAAATGGAGAGGGTTTTTTTTCCTTACAATTTCCAATCATGTGGAAGTCCATTTAAAATCCTCTGTTTAAATTTAATTTGTGCAGACTCACACTTAAGCAGTTAAGCTTGCTTTTGTGTGCAGGTTGCACAACTAATTAGCATAAGCCAAAACATCTTACTGATGATCTTAGCCTCAATAGCCTGGCAGATATTACAGGCCTATGGTATAATAGTCTAGCTATAATATTCATGTTTAATGTTATTCATGTAGTACTACTTACATATAGAGCCTTCAAGGCAGGTGTATGAAACAGTCAGTCATGTCCTGAAGGGCAGTGAAGGCTGAATTCTTGTGGCATTGAGGACAGTTTTGTGTGAATGAGGTAATTCAGTATGTTATCATTGTGTCTTGCTGCCTGAGATGAAGAAAGGAAGTTGAGGAAAAGAAACTGCCCCCTGCAGGAGACCCTGCTACCTCTAGCTACCCCTGGTGGTAAATTAGCAACTAAAGCTACATGCCTTAGTGTAGGTGTTTCTTGGTGGTCTTTTCCTAATAAACATGTATCCCTTGTAAAAGGGTTCTGATATTTACATTATAAAACCAGCAATCATATCCAATTATGATTTATCTCTCTGGCAGAGTAGGGTCAGGCTGAAGTAGGGAAGGCTGAAGGTGTACAGCCCCGGCCCCATGACAGTGACCAGTCACCAGTGTCCTCACACCTCACTATCACTGTAGGCAAAGGCCCCATCACCCTGGAAAATTCTCATTTGGTGCCAAATTTCCATAAATGTGCAGTTGTAAAAAATCCTTAAAAAAAGCCCTGTCCAAACTTGTCCTCTGACACGCCGAAATGGAGGTGTTCCTTTGTCTCGCTTCCACAGCGAATCGGTCTTTACGCGCGAAGCCTCCGCGCGGCTTTCCATGACAAAATCTCTTCTTAAAAGTGAAATCTGCCGGAAAATGGCTGATGTCCAGCTCTTGTGATAACCAGAGAAAGAGCACACGACGGTCTCATATCCACAGAGCCATCCGTTTAGAAATGGTCTGGTGGCTTGTGCCGCGTCGTCGCAGCTCGGAGCTTTAAGGGGTCCTTAAAGCTGTAGTAACAGTCCTTATTCTCTGTGAAGCCCATAAAATTTTCACCGAAAGCCAGATAAATTTTTCGAATGGTTTCCAGGTGCCTGTCTCTAACAGCTTCTGAAAAAATTCTGATGGAAAAAAAGTCCTTTTCATTCCGCCATTTCCAGACAATAAAAATCCGACGAGGGGGCGGGACCACTCCTTCCCAAGGCGTGCTCACAGGCAAATGACGTCACCGACAGGCGTGGAAAAACTCACGCATGTGCACGAGGGTTCAAGCATGTCTGACGTAAAAACATATGAATGAAATCCATATAGTTTTTGAAAAAAATAAAAAGGACCGTTACTTTATTGACAGACCTCGTACGTTCAGTCTCCCCACCTGATTTCACTCACTGTGCGCGCTGATAGGCATGAAATACATTTTTTTTTTAAAAGAAACGCGACCCCGACGTGTGATTTTTAAACGTACAATGTGAGCAGTCAGAACGCATCAGAGCATCAGGCTGTACAGCGTGAGAACATGAATCATGCGCTCTGAACTTTTAAACCCTGCGGTTTTGTCGTACAGTTTGAGCTGGAGCCAAGTACAATGATTGAAAATATCGTACAGTGTCTGCCCAGCCAAGTCAGTGAAGTCTGTAAGTAGCTGGAAGAGGTGGTACTGTACTACAAATGTTGATACGGCTGACATCCTGGCATCAACAGGCACGTAGCCTGTTATGCCTGGCCCTATTTACCATTTCCCTCTTCGCTCTGTCTTCTTGAAAAAATATCTGTGAGCTTTGCACACTTGGCAAACTCCAAAGCTTCAAATCTTTTTCTTAATCTAGCTGTTTCAGCTCCACCTGGCTTTTTTCTGTCCATCTTTTCACTCACAGGTTCACTCCTCCTATACTTGCTAGTAGCGCAAGTCCCATCTGGGCGCACAGTGCTTGATTGGACTGAACTAACTGTAATGAATACATAGGGGTGTTAAACATGTAATGGTATGTCCTTACCTTAGGCTTTAGAAAAGATAACAGCGTTGCAAAAGAAGCAGTCTTAAATTATTTTCTTGTGAATTTTCATGATTGTAAAACATTTATAACACTATACTATAACACTGTCTTGCTGTGTAGCCTAACAGTTAGTCGTCATATATGTATGCATATATTAACACCCCTCACAACGGCCCCAGGTTGGACCAGCCCACAGGGAAAACTCCTGACTCTCCCAATTACCCAGCATGTGGTAGGCTGTCGGTAGCATGATGAATTTAGGTCTAGTTAATCCACAATTACTGAGGAAATAAGCAGTTTAGAATTTGTAATGGCCACACCAAAGCAAAACTATCGTGAGAACCACCGCTCAGCCCCCAAAAATATGATTTAATAAACACCTGAACCAAGATTAGCCTGTTAGCAGAGCTTGCTGCTAAATTTTAGGATGAGAGCATGTTCAGGTTTCATTTTTCTTGCCCAGGGCATTCATGGTGTCACCCATTCTCCATCTCTTTGCCCATATAAGGGTTGACCCTGCGGGCGCACACACACACACACACACACACACACACACACACACACACACACAGAGACGTTAGACACTTTAAATATTAGATGTACTGATCACTAGAGGTGGGCGGATCGATCCTAATATCGATAATATCGATACCAGCGCTGATATTGATATTGAACAATCCTTGTGTAAAAAGATCGATACTCAAGTTTTTTTCTTTCCCGCACACACTGACTGCTGCGCACGCAGATTCATCAAAGTCTACTCTCTGTAAGAGCAGTGCTGCACTATGTCACACAACACGGGGCAGTGCACCCTTTTATTGTGGTTTGTCAGCCCTCTACCTCAGGAGATTTTGTTTTAAGTTGTGTTGAGTGATTTTTTTTAAACAAAAATGTTGATTGTGATAAAGTATTTTATTGTCACGTGCAATGATTAGCAAAATTCTATCCTAGGTCTTTTGGATCCTTTGGAGCTATGAAGCTTAAATATGAAAAAGTATCGGTATCGATATCGACAATACTGGGCCTGTATTTACTCGGTATCGGATCAGAGTGTGTAGTGATTTACCCTCTAGAATGTACTTTGCCTCATTTAATACTGTGATACTTTTAGAAACTTTCTTTTGGATATGTTGAATATGTGCTTTCCAGTTAATTCTATCATCAATAATCACACCTAACAACTTATTCACCTTGACACAATCTGTATTTACCCCAAGCATATTTAACTGTATTTGTACATCCTGTTTATAATTTCCAAATAACATCATTTTAGTTTTAGACCAATTTCATGACAGTTTGTTCATGTCAAACCAATTCTCAACTTTATTATTTCAGTTCTCAAATCAAACAATCAAACAATAATTGCTGCAAATTCTCTCCAGAACTAAACAGGTTTGTGTCATCAGCAAAGAGAACTGTTTACACACATTGGAAACTTTACATAAATCATTAATATATAAAACAAATGATTTTGATCCCAGCACAGAATCCTGGGGAACCCCGCAAATGATGTCCAGATATGCAGTACAGCAGTCCCCGATTTTAACAAACTGCTTCCTGTTTTGCAAATAACTTTTAATCCAATTCAGAGCCACTTCTCTAATCCCATAAAGTTCCAACTTTTGAAATAATATGTTATGACTGATTGTGTTGAAAGCCTTTCTGAAGTCAGTGTATAGACCTATTACTAATTCCCTTTGGTCCACATGTTTATTGATCTCTTCGATTGCATTGGAAACCAGAACTACCACAAAAGACTCCAAGCTGTCATTGATATTAAAGGGGCAATACACAGTATTAAGAACAGGGGTATGTAAACTTTGGATCAGGGTCATTTGGGTAGTTCTATAGTCATTTTGATTTAAAAAGAGGAAACAGTTGTTTGACGATAAATGGCTTCACCCAACCACTAACCATGAGTGAAAAAAAAGTTTTTGTGTTGTCATTCACATTCTCTTAAAAATGTCCAAAAAAAAAAAGAGAGCAAAAATTCTGCCAGGGTATGTAAACTTTTGAGCACAACTGTACATATGTACATATTTATGGTGTGTATGGCACAGACTTATAAATTGTGTGAAGCTTCATCAAATCTTTGTATGACATGTACAAACATATGTCTGAATCAGTATCTTAAATGTGTTTAATCACTTTGCTCACTCATTTGATTGTGATTAGTTATTAGTGATTAGTACCTCCACAGTACGTATGGAGTGTGCAACAGTCAATATGTACAGTTTATGTAAAAGTTGGGCACCCTAATGATTTCCATGATTTTCCTTTATAAATCATTGGTTGTTTGGATCAGCAATTTCAGTTAAATATATCATATAGCAGACAAACACAGTGATATTTGAAAAGTGAAATGAAGTTTATATGATTTATAGAAAAAAAATACATCAATATTTAGTAGATCCTCCTTTTGCAGAAATAACAGCCTCTAAACGTTTCCTATAGCTTCCAGTGAGAGTCTGGATTCTGGCTGAAGGTATTTTGGACCATTCTTCTTTAAAAATCATCTCCAGTTCAGTCAGGTTTGTTGGTTTCTAAGCATGGACAGCCCGCTTAAAATCACACCACAGATTTTTAATAATATTCAGGTCTGGGGACTGAGATGGCCTTTCCAGAATGTTGTACTTGTTCCTCTGCATGAATGCCTTAGTAGATTTTGAGCAGTGTTTAGGCTCGTTGTCATGTGTTGAAAGATCCGGCCCCGGCACAACTTCAACTTTGTCACTGATTCTTGAACATTGTTCTCAAGAATCTGCTGGTATTGACTGGAATCCATGTGACCCTCACCTTTAACAAGATTCCCAGTACCTGCACTGGCCACACAGCCCCACAGCATGATGGAACCACCTCCAAATTTTACTGTAGGTAGCAAGTGTTTTTCTTGGAATGTTGTGTTGTTTTTCAGCCATGCATACCGCCCATTGTTATGTCCAAATAACTCCATTTTAGTTTCATCAGTCCACAACACCTTATTCCAAAATGAAGCTGGCTTGTTCAAATGTGCTTTAGCATACCTCAAGCGACTCTGTGGAGTGTACGCAGAAAAGTCTTCCTCTGCATTACAGCATCATACAGCATCTCTTTGTGCAAAGTGCGCTGTATAGTTGAACGATGCACAGAGACACTATCTACAGCAAGATCATGTTGTAGGTCTTTGGAGCAGGTCTGTGGGTTGACTATGACTGTTCTCACCATCCTTTGCTTCAGCTTATCTGAGATTTTTCTTGGCCTGCCACTTCGGGCCTTAACTAGTACTGTGCCTGTGGTCAGGTCATTTGAGAGTTGTTTAGAGGCTCCCATGTTGACACTCATTAGAAGAGATACAAAGAGGAGAACCATTTGCAAATGGCCACCTTAAATGCCCTTTCTCATGATTGGATTCACCTGTGTAAGGAGGTCAAAGGTCAATGAGCTTACCAAACTAATTTTGTGTTCCAATAATTAGTGCTAAATGTATTCAAATCAATAAAATGACAAGGGTGCCCAAATTTATTCACCTGCTTAATTTTGTTTAAATAATTATTGCACATTTTCTGTAAATACTAGAAACTTCATTTCACTTCTCAAACATCAGTGTGTTCATCTGCTACATGATGTATTTAACTGCAATTTCTGATCCAGACAACCAATGATTTATAAAGGAAAATCATGAAAATTATCAGGAGTGCCCAAACTTAAACTGTAACTTTACATACAAAATATGGGATATAGAGTCAAGAGTGTTTATTGTTATATGCACAGTGAAAACACAGTGTTGCAACATACAATGAAATTCATACTTTGCTGGTCCTCCATGAAACACTACTATTAAGAACATAAAAAGTAAGTCCCTTTGGCTACTCCCTTGTTTGCACTCAGGGTCGCCACAGCAAATCCAAGATGGATCTGCATGTTGAATTCCCACAGGTTTTACGCCGGATGCCCTTCCTGACGCAACTCCACATTACATGGAGAAATGTGGCAGGGGTGGGATTTGAACCCGGAGCCTTCTGAACTAAACTGAGAGGAGCAAGATGGCAGCATAGAGAGTGGTTGACTTTTCTGAGCTCCACACCACACTTATATTTTCTACATTCTTCCACCAAATTTAGAATTCATGATAATTCTATTGAGGCTTTTCAGGTTTCAAATCCCGGAAAACTTCAGAGAGGTCGCTGCGCTGCGAGATCTCAGTAGCATTGAGAACTGCATTGAGACGCTCTGATCACGCTTCACTTTAACCGCTACACACGGACAACACAATTAACATCGCAACATAAAACTATTTTTATATTGTGCCTAAAACTCTCGTGAATATATTCTCTGGGTTTTTAGATGTTGTTATTGTGTTTGTTTTATGTAAACATGTGAGAATCACAGGCTGTCTCTCCGTTATTTTCAATGAGAGCTGCTATGAGCTCCACTCGCTTCCTGTTCATGTCGTTCCGGGGGAAAGTGAAGTTTGCTCTTTAACGTCTTGATTATTGTTCTTTACAACACTGTTTGTCCTCTTTGTTCCAGACTAATATATATAATATGTTTGAAATTCGGTTTGCGCTTATTAAATTCCACGCAGATTAAACGTAGCAGACACGGATTATTTGTTATAATTGTTTTAGCAAGTTTTCAGGGTATCATGCAGCCGTCTCTTATTAACGTGACGAAAAGCATAAAAAAATGACATTTTTGTAGTATAATATTCATTTACAATTGTCATTGTGTGGATTCTCTATGTTGTTTTGACTGCAGCGACTCTCTGGCACGCAAGGGATTATGGGATACGTGAAAACCCCGAATTTCGGGCATTCTAATATGAGCATCATGAGTATTTTTTGAGATGCCAGGACAAGATGCCACCAAAAGATAGTAGAAAGTCAAACAAGACGAGCAGACCAGAAACTATTGCTAGTGCTAGCTTGCCCGACTTTTCCCCAGTGGAAGAGGAGCAGCAGCAACCGCTAACAGCTAGCACCAAGGATGCACTCGACCTGGTTTTTCGTCAAACTATTCAGGAAATAACAGCAAACTTATCCAGGGTGAGAAGCTGGGACCATTATCCCAAATGCTACAGGCCCGGGCTCAGCAGCTGAAAAAAATCAAGGAGAGAACCGCTGAGGCAGAGAACAGGATTTCTGTGGCTGAACATACTTCTGAGATGGCAGAGAGGTGGACCCAGGTGCTTGAGACCCAAATACAAAGCACAGAGTTGGTTACCCAGCCTGCTCGAGCTGGAGGCGAAAGCTGGCCGTATGAAAATTGAAAGAGCTCACCACACACTAGCACCAAAACCGGGACTGAACCAGCGGCCGCGACCCGTCCTAATTAGGTTCTACAACTCCGCTGACAAACAGAGGGTGCTGGACACCGCAAGACGCAGTGGGACCGTAAGGTACCAGGAGTCAAACATCATGTTTTACCAGGATCTGTCAGCCGCAGTTCTGGGCAAATGGAAAGGTTTCGATGATGTGAAGAAACAGCTGCGGTATATTGGAGCAAAATAGATGATCCTTTACCCGGCCACGCTGAAAATAATCCATGGTGGGGAAATCAGGAGCTTTGACTCCCCTGCTAAAACCACGGCTTTTGTTGACACTCTCAGATGATCTACACGTGAGCCACCAGCCAATTTATGTCTGTGGGCAGGTTACCTATCTGGAGGACAATGTTGTTCTGAACAAAGTTTGTCTATGAGCGGATTATTTATATATGTGAACAAACTGAATAATTTCAAACATTAATCTCTGCCCTATTTTCTACTTTTATGGTGTTCGTGGGCTAAACATGTTGGTCAATGATATGTCTATATATATATATATATATATATATATATATATATATATATATATATATATATATGTGTGTGTGTGTGTGTGTGTGTGTGTGTGTGTGTGTGTGCGTGTGTTTTCTTTGTACATCTCTTTTATCAATCAATTCAATCAAACAATTTTATTTATATAGCGCCAAATCACAACAAACAGTTGCCCCAAGGCGCTTTATATTGTAAGGCAAGGCCATACAATAATTACGTAAAAACCCCAACGGTCAAAACGACCCCCTGTGAGCAAGCACTTGGCTTATTACTTATTTGTAATGTGTGTTTGTTTTTTGTCTCTAAGCTGGGTTACAATCAGGTACAAAATCAAGGTGGACATTTTAATACATTTTGGAGCTTAAACCTTTTTAGTAAAAATGGTTATGACCTGTGACACATTGAGATTATGCACGTGGAATATTAAGGGAAGCCACTCACCCATCAAACGGAAAAATAGTTATCTTTAAAAAAGGAAAGGGTGGACATCGCATTTAAAGATGCAACAGTGTGGCTTTGATCAAGTTTACTTCTCATCCTTTACCACTAAAAGCAGAGGGGTGGCAATACTCATTAGGAAAAATTTACCGGTCAAAGTGTTAAAATGTATTAAAGATAAGTATGGACGGTTTGTAATTATTGCAGCCTCTTTACATGGAGAGGACTTTGCTCTCTTAAATGTTTACTGTCCTCCATGCCATCCCCTAAATTTTTGACAGAGGCATTTACCCAGTTATCAGGTCTTGTGGGGGGAAACACTATTGTAGGAGGTGATTTTATTTTCCTTATGAATCCTTTGATGGATAGATTTCCTTTAAGTACCTTAGCCCCATCAAAACAGTCCAAACAAATCGCTGGCCTTTGTCAGAACTTTGGATATGTGGATATTTGAAGATCGCTTCATCCTTCGGATAATGAATTCCACACCAGTTAATTGAAGGAAATTATTGCTATTCGCTCTATGTTAGACTCCCTACTAACAAAGAAAGCAGGGGAAAAATTAAGATATGCAAAACAAAGATTATTTGAACATGGGGACAAACCAGGGACATATTTAGCCAACTTAACTAAAAAGCGAAGGGCTTCTCAAGTTATTGAGTCAATTCTAGATGGGTCAGGGACTTGCTCCTCTGATTCTAAATTAATTAATGACACGTTCGGGAATTTTTATACAAAATTATATGTCAGAAAAAGCTAGTATTGCTAAAATATTAATAGAAGCTTTCTTTTCTGAGTTTGATCTCTAACTATATCACAAGATCAGAAATCTAAATTAAATGCCCCGATGTCAGCGGCTGAATTGCGTGAGGCCATTTAATTTCTTCAAATAGGCAAAGCACCAGGCAGTGATGGTCTCGGTAACAAGTTAAAGAATTTCAGTGTCTTTCATTAGAGCCTATGATGAATATGTTCAACCACTCCTTTGAGTGTGGCACTCTCCCACCTTCATTAACCCTATAATGCCAAGTGTATCATATTTGATACAGGATTTTCTGAGATGTCCGCTTCATCAGTGTGATATTTTCTCCCCAAAAAACCCATCGTATACAATGAGATACTTGTAGTGCACAGACAAACCACCAGATGTCAGTATCTTATGCATCAGAGGGCCTTCAGATGAGACATTCTTAATGGCTGCCTGAAACAAGTGATCCACAGTAATTTCCCTAAGAAAATGCAGCATTTTATAGGTTTCAAATGTTATGCTTGCTCTGGATTTAAAATGGATGTTTTTATGCTAGAACGCCCAATGTAGCAAATATGATACAAATAAAAACTCATATATGCAAAAAGGTTTTTGTTTTTTTGTTTTGTTTTGTTTTTTTGTTTGTTTGTTTGTTTTGGTGGATTTGTTAAAAGGTCCAATAAAGACTCTTGTTTAAAAAAATTAGAATTTTCTGACAATTATTTCACAGGGTGGGCTTTATAGGGTTAAGGGTTATTCAGTATTAAGTAATAAATAAAATATTTATATGTGGGGATTATAATATAGATTTGATTAACCTAAATAATCACAAACCAACTGATGAATATATTAATAGGATGTACAGTATGAGCCCCTATCCAACTATCACCAAACCCAGTAGAATAACATCTCACAGCGCTACGCTCATTGATAATATCTTCACAAACAATATGGAGTGTACAAATACTTGTGGTCTGCTGATTTGTGACATTAGTAACCATTTACCTGTCTTTATAGTACATGATGACAACTTTAGCACCTGTAAGGCACCCCAAAACCTATATACAAACGAATAAAAATTGATAAAACTATTAATGCTCTTCATCAAAATCGGCTAGAGCAAGACTGGAACACTGTGTATAGTGAAAGTGATGCGGATGTTTCATTTAATAATTTTTTAGAAATCTTTACTGCAATATATAATAAATGCTGTCCAATTCACCAAATTAGTAAAAACAATAGAGTAATAAAATGTCCATGGATGACAAATGGATTGCAAAATGCTTGTAAAAAGAAAAACAATTTATACAGAGAATTTGTTAGATTAAGGAATGTAGAATCTGAACATAGATATAAAAGCTATAAAAATAAATTGACTGAAATTAAGAGAACTAGCAAGAAATTATATTATACCAATTTATTACATAATAATAAAAATGACATTAAAAAGGTTTGGGGAATTTTGAATAGTGTTATCAAAGGACACAAAAATAATTATTCATATCCTGACTATATTATTGATAATAACGGTGATAATTATAATATGTGCGATGTTGTTAATAAATTTAATAGTTTTTTTTTTGTAAATGTTGGGCCAGACTTAGCGAGTAAAATTTCTACGGGTATGGATAATCAACTTGACAACGCAACTTGACAGTTGAATACAATTTCAAGTACAATGTTCCTGTCTGGAGTGACTAAGAATTTCCAAACAAAATGAAAATAGCTAAAGTAATACCTCTCTATAAAAACAGAAACAAACACATCTTCACCAACTACAGACCGGTCTCTCTACTCCCTCAGTTTTCTAAAATATTAGAGAAACTCTTCAATAAAAGACTACAGAATTGTATAGAGAAACACAATATAATTGATGAAAGTTAATATGGTTTTAGGTCTGGAAGGTCGACATCAATGGCAATAATTGAAGCAGTTGAGAAAATCACAAATCAATTAGATAAAAAGAAATACGCAGCTGGGATTTTCATTGACTTAAAAAAAGCTTTTGACACTATCAACCTTGGAATTTTAGTCAAAAAGCTGGAGAGATATGGCATTAGGGGAGTGGCTTTGAGTTGGATTCAAAGCTATCTAACAGAAAGTTTGTGACAGTTTGTGAAGGTGGGTGAATTTGAGTCTGGATATTTGAACATAGCATGTGGAGTCCCACAAGGTTCTGTATTGGGTCCGGTTCTATTTAATCTCTATATAAATGATATATTTGGTGTCTCAAAGTTATTAAAATTAATTTTGTTTGCTGATGATACAAATATATTCTACTCTAATGACAGTTATCATGACCTAATACTTACTATAAATAATGAATTATATAAATTAAAATTATGGATGGATATTAATAAACGTTCACTAAATTTAAATAAAACCAAAGTCATGTTCTTTGGACACTATAAGGAAGACTTAAACCAAAAAATAAATATAGACGATGTTGATATAGATACTGTGTCAGAAATAAAATTTTTAGGCGTTATTATAGACAGCAAATTGAGCTGGAAATCACACATCAGACACATACAATCCAAAGTATCTAAAAGTGTCTCAGTTATTAATAAAGCAAAGCATTTCTTGGATTATAATTCACTGTATTTATTGTATTGCTCATTAGTGTTGCCTTACTTATCATATTGTATTGAGATCTGAGGCAACAACTATAAAAGTTCACTACAATCCCTCTTCATCCTCCAGAAACGGGCAGTGAGAGTCATACATAAAGTAGGATTTTATCATATTGTATCATATTGTATCGTGATCTGGGGCAACAACTATAAAAGTTCACTACAATCCCTCTTCATCCTCCAGAAACGGGCAGTGAGAGTCATACATAAAGTAGGATTTTATGATCACACTAATAATTTATTCTTGCAGTCCAAATTGTTAAAATTTTATGATTTAGTTAATTTTTATACAGCACAACTTCTATATAAAGCAAGTAAAAGCATGTTACCTGCAAATGTTCAAAAGCTCTTCACAACCAGAGAAGGAGGTTATAACCTGAGGGGCTGTGGTAACTTTAAGGTCCATCCTGTAAGGACCACAAGGAAAAGTTTGTGTGTGTCTGTGTGTGGTGTTAAACTTTGGAACCAACTGGGGCTACAACTTAGGCAGTGTTCAAATATCCATCACTTTAAATCAAAATATAAGGAAATGGTTTGGTCACACTATATGGGTGTTGCTAGGGGATGGGAGGGGTGAGTGCAATATAATATAATATAGTATAATATAAGACAGTATAATATAATACAGTAAGAATATAATATAGTAGAATATAGTAATAGCATAATATAATAAAATGTGATATTAAATAGTATAATGTATGACTAATATATATATATATATATATATATATATATATGATACTAATCATATAATCAAATATAATGATATGAATATAATACATAGTAGTTTAATAATTAACGTGTGTGTATGTCTTGTCTGTCATCTGTCACTCTGCCTGTACCAAGTACCAACAATCTATGACATCCACACTCTGCAGGATTTAAGAGTAATGGTACTTCAGTAGTGTCTCGGCCTTGAGAGACCATCCATTTGTAAGCCCTGACATATCAATGTAACATGACATATTAATGCAACGACCTCATACCTTTACCAGGTCTAGTGGGCAGTGACATCTCAGGGCATCTCGTGATATGACCTCACAAAAGCCCTGTGTTTTTGATGCACTCAACACAAACACTTCACACCACACATAGTTAATAATGACAATAACAATTTTAATAAATAAATAATAATAATAATAATATAAAGTTAATGATAATAAGTTAAAAATGATGGTACGTGGCTCTGGAGTGTTTGTTTTGTCCTTTGTGTGTTGTCTGTTGTCCATACTGCCTCATGTGTTAATTATTATCTACAGTGTTTTACGACTATTATTATCATTAGTATTATTAGTCATTATTATATTATATATGTGTGTATGCATGCAAGTAATATTATTTTATGAATTAAATGCATATAGATAGGTATACTTATATATTTTGTAGATATGAAATTAGTTATTTAATGAATTATAGTTATTAAATATAAAAATATAAACTGAATTACAATTAACTGTATAATTATATATATATTTAAATTGAATACTTGTGTGTACGGATGTGTATACATATAAGTAGTTATGTATATATATATATATATATATATATATATATATATATATATATTGTTATGTGTCGGACGCAGTCGGAGCACCGACCAGCGTTTGACATTAGGACCCAGCATAAAGGAAACAGAGCACGGTTCAAAGGATAACAGAATTTAATGACATAACAGTGAGTGCTCAATTAATAACAAATAAGTGCGCGGTCTGGCGAGGTGGAAAAACGGTGCGCTCCCAGCAGCACAAACGGTCCGGAGCCAGAACAGTTCGGACCCAAGGACCCCACCGACACCCCCCAGGTGGCCGCGACCAATCGAGTCTGTGAAAGAAGAAACCATAATGTGAGTCCACCACTCCACACACAGAGAGACCACTCAAAGGTGTACATAATCAGCAAACACTTCCTGGCTTAATCACCAATCAGCTTCCCACCCTGCAGGCATGGAACACCCAGCTCAACTCTCCACTGCAGTGGAAGCTGACCAAACGACCAACACAACAGCTCAACACAATAAGGTGTGAGGGACACCACATCCACCGACTGCACTCATGCCAGCCACAAAACCCAAAGCACCCCAGGAAGTGCGCTGACGAGCGTGAGACCCCACCCCCTCCTCCTCCACAGACCACGGCATCAAACCTGGCACGGTCCCCGCGCCCACAATGATGAGATGGCCCTCCAAACGTCGATCCCACCCGTCTGGTCACAAGGTCGAGTCTCTGGCAAATACACACTGTGTACTCCAGACTTAAATGCAACCATGCCCCAATCCATACAGATGCACCACAGCTGTGAGTCCTGATGAGCTGCACATGACAAGCCTCAGGTGATCAGGGTGAGGTCCTGATAACTCAGCCACACATCAGCCACTCAGTCCTGAACGCATGCCACCTGGAAGGAAAGACAGAAGACAGAAACAAAAGCCAGCCAGGCACCCCAGCCACACAACATATATATATATATATATATATATATATATATATATATATATATATATATATATATATGTTTATATATATGTATATGTATATTTATATTTATATAATGAGTGTACATATGTGTGTACTGTACGCTTATTCTGCTGTTTTGTTTTTTTTTTCTTTCTCCTTTTCTATTATGAAGCTGTAAATGACGGCAACCTTCTAATTTATTAAGGACTGATTTGGGGGTGGGAGTAAATAAGCTTGTCTTCATCCCACTCCCTTCCAAGGTGTTTTTTTTTTTCTTTTTCCTCTCGCTACTGCTATAAGTGTGAATATTGTATATGATGTATATGATATCTTTTGTTTTTTATATTGCTGGCTTGGAATAAACTAAACTAACTAACTAAAAGGAAGCCAATATTTCTCTGTAATATTATTCATTTCTCTGAAAAGCAGACAATACATTTATTTTTTACTCTTGAAAGGTTTGGCTTGGGTAATGACTTTGTTAGATGGGTGAACATCCTGTATACCCAGCCATTGGCTGCAGTCATAACTAATGGTCTTAGGTCAGCAAAGTTTGTGATCCGGAGGGGTAGTAGACAGGGCTGTCCTTTATCACCTCTTCTGTTTGCACTGGCAATTGAACCTCTAGCGGAAACTGTCAGACGAGACCCTTTACTGACTGGATTGGATGTGGGCGAAAAATCACATAAAATTACATTATATGCAGACAATGTGTTACTGTTTATGTTAAACCCCAGATTATTGCCTGCATTTCTGCCTTTTCGGGATATATGGTTAATTTTTCCAAATCGGAGGTAATTTGTAACAACAGCCAGATAACCCTAATCCTTTCCCATTCAAGTGGTCCCCTACAGGTTTTATATATTAGGCACCTAAATTTAGTCAGATGTTTCAAGCCAACTTTATCTCACTATTTCATAAAATTAAGCAAGACCTGGAGAGATGGAATAATCTTCCCATATCATGGCTGGGCCGAATCTCACTCTTGAAAATGAATGTCCTTCCATGTCTGCTCTATCTGATACAAATGATTCCCATCTTATTTAATCACAAAACTGAAAAAACTAAACGGTTGGTTTAGTTCTTTTATCTGGTGTAAACAAAGGCCACGGATTAGGATGTCAGTGTTACAACTACCAAGTGCTATGGGTGGGCTAGATCTTCCAGATAATAAGAGATATCAATTGAGTGCCCATCTAAGATATATAGCTGATTGAATTAAAGATGATGCCTCCTCAATATGGCTTGATATCGAAAAGTCCCTATCCTATTGTCCTCTAAGAAATTTACTTTTTATTGATAAACTGAAGTGTGTCAAAAAGCATTGCAGCAACCCAGTTATAGTTAATACTGCTAGAACATGGAGGATCATGCAGCATATGGAAGGTAGATCGGGGCTTATGTCAGTTTTCACCCCGATCACTGATAACCCTGACTTTCTCCCAGGGACCTTGGACACAGTTTTCAAATGCTGGACAGTTAAGGGAATTTCTTCCTTGGGTGATCTTTTTGACCGTTCTGTCCTCATGTCTTTTAATCAAGTTATGGAAAAATATGGTATATCTAGAAATGGCCTCTTTTGTTATTTGCAGGTCAGAGATTTTATTATAAAAGATACATCGCTACTGTTATGTGTCGACGTGGGTTGAGGAGCGGACCTGCATCTGACGGAACCCAGCGCTAAAACAACCAGAAAGCGGTTCCAATAACAAAACAATTTTATTTTTCCCCCTTCTGTGCAATACAAAGTGTACAAACGTAAACTGCGTCAGTCTGGCGGAGTGAAGGACGGCACACTCTCCAGCGCCCAAAAGGATCGAAGCCCGGCGCTTCTGGACCCACGTTCACCGCCAAACACCCCCCAGGTGGACACGACAAACCGACTCTGCGACGGCGCAGCGCTCCGAGGCGACGTCGTCATCCTGTTTCAAGCTGAAAACCTCCACATTTCAGGCTCTATTGACCCAGGACGTCGTGAGAGAACAGAGAAGTTTCAGAAGAAGTCGGTTTCAGCATTTTATCCGGATATTCCACTGTTAAAGGAGATTTTTTTTAATGAAAGACGTGCGGACGGGTCTGCGCGTCGGGACGCAGCTGGCGCGGTGCGGCACAGGAAAAACACCTCCGTGTTAATAACCATTTGTAAAATCCAGGCGGCTTTTGATGGCTTTCAGTGGAGTGAGTATATGAGAAATTGTTTAACAGTTGGGCATGTTCCAACTTGTCCTTAAGGCTTCAAACGGAAGTGTTTTTCCTGTGGCAGAGCGTTGCGGCGGCTGCGGGCCGACGCTGCAATCCGCCTGCACGTCTTTCATTAAAAAAATCTCCTTTAACAGTGGAATATCCGGATAAAATGCTGAAACCGACTTCTTCTGAAACTTCTCTGTTCTCTCACAACGTCCTGGATCAATAGAGCCTGAAATGTGGAGGTTTTCAGCTTGAAACAGGCTGACGACGGCACCTGGGAGCGCTGCACGACGTCTCGCACCGTGGGAAGTCCTTAAAGCGACAGTATCACCTCAAAATCTCTCATCAGCCGTTAAAATTTTCACTGAAAACCAGCTTAATTTTTCGAACCGTGTCCACTTTGATGTGCCTCACAGGTTTAGAAAAAATTTTGATCAAACAAAGCGCCAGTCTCTCAGCAACTTCTCAGACAAAGGAATTCCGACGAGGGGCTGAACGACCTCTCCCACAAGGAGTGTTCACAGGCGAATGACGTCACCGACAGGCGTGGAAAAACTCACGCATGCGCATGAGGGTTCAAGCATGTCTGATGTAAAAACATATGAATGAAATCCATATAGTTTTTGAAAAAAATAAAAAGGACCTATACTTTATTGACAGACCTCGTATATATATATATATATATATATATATATATATATATATATATATATATATATATATATATATATATATATATATATATATATATATATATATATATATATATTTTTTTTTTTTTTTTTTCTTCAGTGGTGGGCACAGCTAACCAAAAAGTTAGCTTCAATAACCACTAATCCGATAACTGAAAAGTTGTCTTTTATGACACTAAACTGATAAACTGCTAAAAGATTTATCTTTATTACAGATAACTGATATCTTTTAATATTGATTCGGACGCAGCCACATCAGATTACATTGTCGGCTTCTGATAAACCAGTTTCACTTTAAGCGCCATGGCAGTGTGATCTATTTTGGCTCCTATGTGCTACTGATACTTTGTTTGGAACTGTTCTTTTGGAGGAGTTTGTTTCAGAAGAGATAGATCTCCTTTGGGAGGAGGACTCTGTCATCCAAAGAGAAAACCCATCCTCTGAACTCCTCTGTTGCTTCACTTCACTTGCTTTTCTTCATTCTTACTTTGGTTATATCATCAAAGGCACAGGACTCACACCAGTGGAGAAAATTGTTGGAAACAACTGTGTTTTGTGAATCATGCATTAATAATGACTTGTACTTAAAGATGAAGGGGAAGAGAGAAATGTAGGACATGCCGCGGCCGTGGTCACATGAAGTGGTTCTGGCTCCCAGTTTCACCTTTACACATCCTGAAAAATTGCAGCTCCAGTCGCTACGCATTATGTGGAATGTCATCAGTGTCTCAAGTGTGTGTGTGTGTGTGTGTGTGTGTGTGTGTGTGTGTGTGTGTGTGTGTGTGTGTGTGTGTGTGTGTGTGTGTGTGTGTGTGTGTGTGTGTGTGTGTGTGTGTGTGTGTGTGTGTGTGTGTGTGTGTGGGAGAGAGAGAACAGCTGCAGGAAAAAGACTGTAGTTTTACACTCTGAGCAGCAAAACATTCTCCTTAATATTTTGTGAATAACAAATAACTTAACATTAAGCAGCCTGGCAGTAACACGTAAAACTCAGATGTCAAACTTTCATTCCGATTTGCTTAATCATTAACAGCCTCTAATAAAAAGCAGCAGATCCACAATTTAGTCAGCAGCCTCAACCAATAGCAAATGTCAAAGTCATTTAAAGATGTCAATTCTGACTCACCTCTATGCTGGTTACAGTCGCTGACCAAGACTCTGCCTCCTCCACCCCACCACCACAGGTTGGACCCTGTTTGATGCCCAGGTTTCTGGCTGGGACCACGCCCTTCTCTGCTCCACCACCACAGGTTAGTCTCTGCCCCTGCTTTCTTCCGACAGTAGGATTCAATTTCAACATACCCCTACATTGCCAGGACAAGGACTGGCCCCAAAGACTGTCTTTTCATTTATAAAATATCTCTATGCAAAAAAGAGTTTAATAGTTTCTAGTCTGCTGAGTCTTAATGGTAGATCTAAGGGCTAAATACACAGTTGAGTCTTTTAGCGATGCAGCTGGTGAAGGTGGAACTAATCTGAGTTGAATTGAAAAGTGCAATGCATGAAATCAAGTGGGTCAAATCCCCATCTGGGAGAAATAATATATAAAAATAGGAAACAACTGTGCTTATCTTTAATATAATTGCAGTGATATTAGTTTGGATTTGACAGGCACACGGAGCACGTTGTGTCTGCTGGAATGATGGCTGGCAAATGTGTGTGGATGACCTCTGCACTCAGCTGGACGTGAGGTAAATATTTGTTGGGCGGGTTGCAATCTGTCAGTGCAGGGTTCAAAGATCTGTGCGCATGGCCCGAAAGACAACACCTGCTACTGTCCCTGCTATAACAAATCGTGGGATATAAAAGCTGACACAATATGAAGTCTAGTAACTGACTTAAAGCTGCAAACAACTTGTTGCAGTCCTGAGTGAGGAAATGCATCTGCACAAGTCAAACACCCTGATCAGACTTTCTTTCATGTGTTTGTGTGCCCAAAAGATACATATCAGATACATATCTTTTGTATTTTTTTTTTTTCACCATCATTTTACCAGGTAAGTCAATTGAGAACCAGTTCTCATTTACGAAGACGACCTGGTCATCATTCTGCATCATTAATTTGCTTTATTGTTGCCCTGAGATTATGGTTATTTGTCAGAGATGAAGCAGTGGTTTAAATATAAAGATCGATTCGGGTTCAGCTCACTGTTCTATAATGACAAAAAATTACAATTCAAATTTCAATATCAATTTACTACAAAAATACATTTAAAAGCACAAATCAGCTGTACTTCATACGCAGTAGTCTATAAAAGTTTGTGTTTTTCTTTTTATACCCGGTATATTTAATTATAAACAAGGTTGGGTAGGATTACTTTGAAAGAAAACATGTGGATTACATGTATGTATGTACATACATTTGGATCACTTGTAATCTGATTACTTTTGGATTACATTTCAAAGTAATCCTACCCAACCTTGGTTATAAAATAAGAAAATTACAAACGGTGACATCCACAACCTACCCACTTGAGCTTAAAACACGTTCTTAAGAAAACCTATGGGTTACATGATCGAAGGTTTGTCCATTATATATCCAGTCTGTGGTGACAGACCATGTGTATATGAATGGACTAGTGCACATTTACAGTCAGTGCCAAGGTCAGAAGAATAAAAATCAGCCGTATTACTTTGTCACTGTATATAGGCCTCCTGGCCCATATTCTGAATTCTTAGATGAATTTGGTGCGTTCATCTCTAACTTGTCGACTAGT
Source organism: Thalassophryne amazonica (assembly GCF_902500255.1). Lineage (NCBI taxonomy): Eukaryota > Metazoa > Chordata > Actinopteri > Batrachoidiformes > Batrachoididae > Thalassophryne > Thalassophryne amazonica. The sequence continues at coordinate 82,217,303 of NC_047106.1, forward strand.
GCAGATAACATTCTGATCATTGGTGACTTTAACATTCATATAAATAAGCCTTCTGATCCCCTCTGTAAATCATTTATGGAAATTGTGGATGCATTAGGATTTCGGCAATGCATTCGGGACTCTACACACATTAGTGGAAATACCCTGGATTTGGTTCTCACATGTGGTATTGCTGTCAGGAATATTGACATCATGCCTCTTATATCAGTGGTCTCTGATCACTCACTTATTAAGTTTACAGTTTTGCTGATGTGTTTAGTGGAACAACAACCTTATATATCACTCCGGCAATGCAGCAACTCCTCAACTACGGCTGAACTCAAAGCTAGACTGCCTGATATCTTAGTTTCACATTCGGAAAATGCCCAGTCAGTAGACAGTCTTGTGGATAGTTTAAACTCAGTGCTCAAAACTACACTCGACATGATTGCGCCACCTGTGTTAAAACCGCACTCCCCCAAAACAGTCACCTTGGTTCAGTGATTATCTGCATGACCTCAAGCATAAGGCTAGAGGTCTTAGACTAGATCTTAGACTATAAGCATGTACTGCGGACTACAAAGCGGACCTATTACTCAAAAGCAAGCATAACTCAAAGTTCTTGTTCGACACAGTGGCAACACTTATTCATGGACAACCACCTGTAGTTCATTCTCCTTTTACAGTAAGGAGAGCAATTTACTAGTATTTCCTGTTTTTCTTGTTGTTAAATGCTGGCAAATTATACTGTATTTCATGTCTTTCTGATGTCTGATTCTGTTTTTTTCTCTCTGTTTAAGGTGCAGCTCCATTCAGAGATGGGTGTGGTATTTGTGCTGGAGACCCTCCTGTCTCCTAACTGAAAACACTGTTTTGGAACCTAATAACACCTCTGGAGTAATTTACAAGACATTTCGCGGACATCAGCGTGCACGTTAACTTCCATTAACTCAAAGCTAACTTCCGCTCTTGTCAAAAGCTCATACACGCACGCCATCTTGCAGACACAATTAAAACGGAAATATTGTTTATGATTGACTGATTGATAGAGGGGCTTTATTGAATATGTACAAATTTTACGTAAGACAATAGCATCTTAATACTTAATTAAACAACTGCAAATTATAAAGAAGACAATGCTCATACAGTCGAGGGAGCAACTAGGGGATTAAGGACCTTGCTCAAGGGCCCAAGGGCCCTTAGTGATTGTCCGGTCAGGCTGGGATTTGAACCGAGGATGCTCTGGTCTCAAGCCCAACGCTTAACCAGTACACCATCACCTCCCCAGTGTCTTTATTTACATGATTTCTCCAAAATAAATTTATACTTGTAGTGCTGCTTGTCACTATTGATGTGCTAATGTTGCTTAGTATTTAACTAGTTAGCTTCTAGGTTTTTAATCTTTATTTGTTTATTGTAGGGTCTATTTAATTAAATGTTACTTATTCTGTATGCTGCTGTGCCTGGGTAATGAATTTCTTTACCTCATGTTTTTGCCATGCAGGAATGGCAATAAATTAGAATTGAACTGAATTGAACTGAATTCAATTGAAATTTATGTACTGCTTCATTGTTGGGAGATTGGTTTTCATTGTTTGTAAGCAGCTTTAGCCCAGTGATGGCGACTGGCTCTCACGGTGGCGCCCTTGTGAGACACAATGGTATAAAGAATCCGTCCTTTAGTTCTTCTGTGTCCATTATTGCTTCTCATCTGTATCTATGGAACACACATTTTCACTGATCTTATGCTCACTTTGCTAATCAGGGAAAATGTTTTGATGTACAATATTATGTTTGTGTAATGTTCAGTTTTTTACTATCCAATTATAGTGCAGCAGATAACTGAAATAATCCTTCCCTTCATCATACAAGCATCAGATTTGGCATGAATGTGTTGTGAAAGTGTAGAAGTGTAGAAACACGGACCCACAACAGGGGCGCAAATGAACGGACAATGAAGGAAGTCAAATAACAACACTTTACTGTTGTGAAAAAACACAACCAACACGGCGAATGTGAAATTTAACAGTCAGTCAATTACAAGGGTGACGTGTGGGCAGGCTCAAAGATAAGAGACGTCCGTCCAAAGCAGAACCGGAACCACACGATTTCCTCCGCCACCAAACCCCGGGAATACTGGAGCCGCCAAGTCCCGAACACCCAGGTGGCCACTGCCTCCGCTTGTCGGATCTGGTACTGCTGGCGAGGAACAAAAACAGTTAGATGTGGGTGCGTGTGCACCCAGCAACACGTATGGTGGGAATGCCACCTCCACCTCTCGTCGAAAAAAGAAACAGAATATCTGGTGTCCAACACACACAAGCAATAGATATTCCTGTCAGAGAATCAACACAGTCAGCTGAGATCGTTACCTCCTTGGTAGAGCGATATCTCGGCAGAGAAGTGGAGATGACGTCTTGCAGATATACCGCTGTGGATCAGATGATTGGTAACAGCTGTCGTAGGTGACAGCTGTCACCCCAGCTGCTCCTGTGAGATGGCAGCGCCCTCTGGTGCCTGGAGCCCGCACTCCAGGCAGGGTGCCCTCTGGTGGTGGTGGGCCAGCAGTACCTCCTCTTCAGCGGCCCACACAACAGGACCCCCCCCTCAACGGGCGCCTCCTGGCACCCGACCAGGCTTGTCCGGGTGGCGGCGGTAGAAATCGGCCAGGAGGGCCGGGTCCAGGATGAAGCTCCTCTTCACCCAGGAGCGTTCTTCGGGGCCGTACCCCTCCCAGCCCACCAAATACTGGAAGCCCCGGCCCATCCTTCGGACATCCAAAAGCCGGCGCACAGTCCAAGCCGGCTCGCCATCGATGATCCGGGCAGGCGGTGGTGCCGGACCCGGAGTACAGAGGGGTGAAGTGTGATGTGGCTTAAGTCGGGACACATGGAAAACGGGATGGATCCGCAGTGAGGCCGGAAGCTGAAGCCTCACTGCGGCTGGACTGATGACCTTGAGGATCTTAAACGGACCGATATACCGATCCTGCAATTTAGGGGAGACCACTTGGAGGGGTATGTCCTTAGTTGACAACCACACTTCCTGCCCTGGCCGATACGTAGGGGCCGGGGTCCGCCGACGGTCTGCATGGGCCTTCGTCCTCATCCGGGCCCTCAGCAAAGCAGAACGGGCGGCACGCCACACCCGACGGCACTTCCGCAGGTGGGCCTGGACCGAGGGCACACCGACCTCTCCCTCAACCACCGGAAACAAAGGAGGCTGGTACCCCAGACACACCTCGAAAGGGGAGAGGCCGGTGGCTGACGACACCTGGCTGTTATGGGCATACTCGATCCAGGCCAAATGAGTACTCCAGGCCGCCGGGTGCGCGGCCGTCACGCAACGCAGGGCCTGTTCCACCTCCTGATTGGCCTGTTCTGCTTGCCCGTTGGTCTGAGGATGATACCCGGATGAGAGACTCACCGTGGCCCCCAGTTCCCGGCAGAAGCTCCTCCAGACTTGCGAGGAGAACTGGGGACCGCGATCGGAGACAATGTCTGTTGGAATCCCATGCAGCCGGACGACGTGGTGGACCAGGAGGTCCGCTGTCTCCTGGGCCGTCGGGAGCTTCGGGAGGGCCACGAAGTGGGCCGCCTTGGAGAATCGGTCCACTATCGTGAGGATGGTGGTGTTGCCCTGGGACGGCGGGAGGCCCGTGACAAAATCCAGGCCGATGTGGGACCAGGGGCGATGAGGCACGGGCAGCGGCTGGAGCAGTCCCGAAGTCCTGCGATGATCAGCCTTGCCCCTGGCGCAGGTGGTGCAGGCCTGGATATAATCCCGGATGTCGGCCTCTAGGGACGCCCACCAGAAGCGCTGCCGGACAACTGCCACAGTTCTTCGCACCCCTGGATGACAGGAGAGCTTGGAGCCGTGACAGAAGTCCAGGACTGCAGCCCTAGCCTCTGGTGGGACGTAGAGTCTGTTCTTCGGCCCAGTTCCGGGGTCCGGGCTTCGTGCCAGGGCCTCCCGGACGGTTCTCTCTACGTCCCAGGTGAGGGTGGCCACGATAGTGGACTCCGGGATGATGGGTTCCGGTGGATCCGACAACTCCGCTTTGACTTCATCTTCATGTACCCGGGACAAGGCATCCGATCTCTGGTTTTTGGTCCCGGGATGGTAGGTGATCCGGAAGTCAAAACGGCCGAAGAACAGTGACCAGCGGGCTTGCCTGGGGTTCAGCCGCTTGGCGGTCCTGATATACTCCAGGTTCCGGTGGTCAGTGAAAACCGTGAATGGCACGGACGTTCCCTCCAACAGATGTCTCCACTCTTCAAGAGCCTCTTTTACCGCAAGGAGTTCTCGATTGCCGACGTCATAGTTCCGTTCGGCCGGGGTCAACCTGCGGGAAAAATAGGCACACGGGTGAAGGACCTTATCGGTCTTCCCGCTCTGGGAAAGCACAGCTCCTATCCCTGAGTCCGAGGCGTCCACTTCAACCACTAACTGGCGACTAGGATCGGGCTGCACCAGAACGGGTGCAGACGAGAAGCGCCGTTTCAACTCCTTGAACGCGGCATCGCAACGATCCGACCAGGTGAAGGGGACTTTTGGTGAGGTCAGGGCTGTCAGGGGGCTAACTACCTGACTGTAGCCCTTAATGAACCTCCTGTAGAAATTAGCAAAGCCGAGGAACTGTTGCAGCTTCCTACGGCTGGTGGGTTGGGGCCAGTCTCTCACCGCCGCGACCTTGGCCGGATCAGGAGCGACGGAGTTAGGGGAGATGATAAACCCCAGGAAGGACAAAGAAGTGCGGTGGAACTCGCACTTCTCGCCCTTCACAAACAGCCGGTTCTCCAACAACCGCTGCAGGACCTGACGTACATGCCGGACATGAGTCTCAGGATCCGGAGAAAAGATGAGTATATCATCCAGATATACGAAGACGAATCGGTGCAGGAAATCCCGCAAGACATCATTAACCAATGCTTGGAACGTCGCGGGGGCGTTTGTAAGACCGAACGGCATGACCAGGTACTCAAAATGACCTAAGGGGGTGTTAAATGCCGTCTTCCACTCGTCTCCCTTCCGGATCCGAACCAGGTGATACGCATTTCTAAGATCTAGCTTAGTGAACATTTGGGCTCCATGCAGGGGCGTGAATACTGAATCCAATAAGGGCAATGGGTATCGGTTACGAACCGTGATTTCGTTCAGCCCCCTGTAATCAATGCATGGACGTAGTCCGCCATCCTTTTTCCCGACAAAAAAGAAACCTGCACCCATCGGGGAGGTGGAATTCCGGATCAACCCGGCAGCTAGAGAGTCCCGGATGTAGGTCTCCATTGATTCGCGCTCAGGTCGTGAGAGGTTGTACAGCCTGTTGGACGGGAACTCAACGCCTGGAACCAAATCAATGGCACAATCGTACGGGCGGTGCGGGGGAAGGGTGAGCGCCAGATCCTTGCTGAACACGTCCACAAGGTCATGGTACTCCACCGGCACTGTCCCGAGATTGGACGGGACTCTGACCTCCTCCTTAGCCTGGGAACCGGGAGGAACCAAGGAACCTAAACATACCCGATGGCAGGTCTCGCTCCACTGAACCACTACCCCGGACGGCCAATCGATCCGGGGATTGTGTTTTAACATCCAGGGAAACCCTAGAATCACGCGGGAGGTGGCAGGAGTCACAAAAAAATCGATCTCCTCCCGGTGGTTCCCTGACACCACCAGAGTTACTGGAGGTGTCTTATGTGTGATTAAAGGGAGTAGGGAGCCATCTAGTGCCCGTACTTGCACAGGTGAAGTAAGTGCCACCAGAGGGAGCCCTGCCTCCCTGGCCCATTTGCTGTCTAGCAAATTCCCTTCTGAGCCCGTGTCCACCAGTGCTGGGGCCTGAAGGGTTAAATCCTCATAAAGGATTGTAACCGGGAGTCGTGTGGCAATATGGGTGTGTCCCACGTGAATGTCTTGGCCCACCCCTAGCCCAGTTTCTAGGGGCGGGCGTTGGTTGTTTAACCGCTCGGGGCAGTCCCTCACTTGATGCTCTATCGAGCCACAAACAAAGCACGCTCCGCGGATCAGCCTCCTCTGTCTATCCGGTGGTTTAAATGTGGCCCTGCTCGTGTCCATAGCTTCATCAGCAGGGGGAGCTGTAACCACACGGAGCGTAGAGGCCGTGGAGCGTGGGGAGGGCGGAGCTCGGTTGGAACCGGAAGGGAGAGGGACGGCGCGTGCCCGGCCACGCCCTTCGTCTCGTTCCCGACGGCGTTCTTCTAACCGATTGTCTAATTGTATAACCAGATCAATAAGCCCGTCTAAATCCCGCGGCTCGTCCTTAGCCACCAGGAGCTCCTTCAGGACCAACGACAGTCCGTTTACGAAGGCGGCACGGAGGGCAGTGCTATTCCAGCCGGACCTCGCCGCCGCGATGCGGAAGTCGACTGCATAAGCAGCTGCGCTCCGGCGCCCCTGTCTCATTGACAGCAGCACGGCTGAAGCGGTCTCTCCTCTATTTGGGTGATCGAACACTGTTCTGAACTCCCTCACAAACCCATCATATGTCTGAAGGAGCCGTGAATTTTGCTCCCAGAGCGCTGTAGCCCAAGCGCGTGCCTTACCGCGAAGCAGATTAATCACATAAGCTACCTTACTAGCATCAGTCGCGTACATGACGGGACGTTGTGCAAAGACGAGCGAACACTGCATAAGAAAGTCCGCGCACGTCTCCACACAACCCCCGTACGGCTCTGGAGGGCTTATGTATGTTTCAGGGGAAGGTGGGAGGGGTCGTTGAACGACCTGTGGAATGTCAACGTTGCGCACAGGATCGACAGGAGGGAGAGCCGCAGCAGCGCCCTGAGGGCGCGCTTCCACCTGAGCGGCGAGAGCCTCCACCCTGCGGTTAAGGAGGACGTTCTGCTCGGTCATTAGATCCAACCGAGCCGTAAAGGCGGTGAGGATTCGCTGCAACTCACCGATCATTCCTCCTGCAGACGCCTGTGCGCCCGGTTCTTCCATTGGCCGTTCAACAGCCGGTTGACGCCCCTCGGGGTCCATGACGCTGGCCGAGATATCCTGTTGTGAAAGTGTAGGAACACGGACCCACAACAGGGGCGCAAATGAACGGACAATGAAGGAAGTCAAATAACAACACTTTACTGTTGTGAAAAAACACAACCAACACGGCGAATGTGAAATTTAACAGTCAGTCAATTACAAGGGTGACGTGTGGGCAGACTCAAAGATAAGAGACATCCGTCCAAAGCAGAACCGGAACCACACGATTTCCTCCGCCACCGAACCCCGGGAATACTGGAGCCGCCAAGTCCCGAACACCCAGGTGGCCACTGCCTCCGCTTGTCGGATCTGGTACTGCTGGCGAGGAACAAAAACAGTTAGATGTGGGTGCGTGTGCACCCAGCAACACGTATGGTGGGAATGCCACCTCCACCTCTCGTCGAAAAAAGAAACAGAATATCTGGTGTCCAACACACACAAGCAATAGATATTCCTGTCAGAGAATCAACACAGTCAGCTGAGATCGTTACCTCCTTGGTAGAGCGATATCTCGGCAGAGAAGTGGAGATGACGTCTTGCAGATATACCGCTGCGGATCAGATGATTGGTAACAGCTGTCGTAGGTGACAGCTGTCACCCCGGCTGCTCCTGTGAGATGGCAGCGCCCTCTGGTGCCTGGAGCCCGCACTCCAGGCAGGGTGCCCTCTGGTGGTGGTGGGCCAGCAGTACCTCCTCTTCAGCGGCCCACACAACAGAATGTTCTTCATAAATCAGTGTTTGAGAAAAAAGTGCTGGCCACTTGAAAATCCAATATGACAGCCAGGTAGAGGTCAATGAAGAATTACACAGGGGTCAAAATGTAAAAAATTAAAAACAGCAACAATGGTGACAAAGGTCAGTTTCAGTTTGTATCGGGATGAAAAGTTAAAGTTACTCCAATTTTGGTAAAAAAAAAAAAAAAGTGGTGCAAATTATTGGTTGAACAAATAGGATTAATAAAGGGAATAGTTTTGACAGTGTTAAATTCTTGGTTTGCAAAGTAAATGTCAAACAATGTTGATGTACATTGGATTCTATGTGACATATGTTACCCTGTAACGTGACAACTAAGCATGACACATGGTGCAAACTATTCCTTTTTAAAACCCTATTAACTCAACCAATAATTTGCATCACATTTTACAAAAATTGGAGCAACTTTAACTTTTCACCCCTTTACAAACTGAAACTGACTTTTGTCACTATTCTTGCTGTTTTTACCCCATAACTCCATTACATTCAGTCATAGATAGTCTAAACTATAGCTTTGCAATATTTATGATCAGACAAATAATGTGTTATACGTTTCAACATGATTGGATCATTTATAAATTTTGACCCCCGTGTAATTCTTCCTTGACTCCTCTGTTCACCATATTGGATTTTCAAGTGGCCAGCACTTATTTCTCAAACACTGATTTATGAAGAACATTCATCCCAAATCTGATGCTTGTATCACAAAGTGGTAGTGCTAGTGGCTGGCAATCACCTTAGTATTTCTTTGTTTTTCTTGTTGTTTAATGCTGGCAAATTATACAGTTATTTATTTATTTATTTGTCTTTCTGATGCCTGATTCTGTTTTTTCTCTCTGTTTAAGGTGCAGCTCCATCCAGAGATGGGAGTTGTATTCCTGTTGGTGATCCTCCTGTCCTCTGCGCCAATAGCATTTCTTGTATATTTGTCCGTGAATTGTTCTATGAATTGTTCTGTAATTTATGTCTGTAGCATGGCCCAAGCAGAGGGTCACCCATTTGAGTCTGGTCTGCTTGAGTTTTCTTCCTCAGAGGGAGTTTTTCCTTACCACTGTTGCTCTGGGGGTTGGTAAGGTTAGACCTTACCTGTGTGAAGCACTTTGAGGCAACTCTGTTGTGATTTGGCGCTATATAAATGAAAATAAATTGAAATTGAAAAAAAATTGAAAGTGTACAATTCTGGCCAAAAGTCATAGGCCTACTTATCTGTTCCAATAATTCTACATGAAACACGTATTTGTCTTTTCATACAAGAACCAAAATAAACTTACTTTAGTCATTTATTGTTGTATTTTTGCTGTTCTTTTACATTGTACATTGTGTATGTTTTGTGAGCTAATTTTAACAAGTCTTCTATATTGTATCTTAAAGAGTTAAAGGTCTTCCTTCAAAAAGAATCAGTTTTAGAATGCATAAAACCTTAAAACCTAAAACATAGCTCCAGATTACAAGTACTACAGAGTTAGTTTACATAATGAAGAAGTGATTTCCGACACATTACAGGGCACCTGAACTCTCCATGAACCTGAACGGGACAGGCAGGAAGAGTCGTTGCTCCCTTTGACCTCAGCAGGGAGTGCACGTTGTCTGATTAATGTGGGTCAGGTACGCGTCAGTGCACACAATGCACCACCTGATGGATCCACCAAATCAACGTGGCCTGATCTTACTTATAACTTCTTCAAGAATAAAAGAGACGGAGGCCACTGCAATCATATCAGAACAGATTTCTCTCCAGCACCTCAGGGCATAACGTAATAAATAAATAAATGAATAAGCCTCTTTTTTTATTATTAATTTGTTTAGTTTGAAGGCAGCTGCCCCCGAGCCTTCAGTGACACTAATCAAGTGTTTCCCCTGACTTTAACATCTCTGACCTTTACTCTGATCCAGCTCAGCTTCTCCACCTGTTGCCAAATTACACATGGCTGTGCGCCCGTCAGCACCTCGCTGTATTTCAGAGGATCTTCTTGTCCTCCTTTCACAGAAGCACATTTTTCAATAGCACTGTGGAACACTGTTTTTCTGTTTCTGATCATCGTTCCCACCTGCACAGCTAAAGACCTCCGATGCCACATAAAACCACAAATATCTTTTGTTGCATTTTTAGTTTCCTGCTGGTTGGAAATGGAATTCAAATATGAAAGTCAGATATGTAGCTTTCATGTCACTGTTAGACCGATAAATGTTACATTAAGTTGTGTGTAAACGGGACACGTGTGTTAGGAGAGGGTCGTAACACGGACCCGCAACAGGGGGCGCAAATGAACAGACAATGGATAAGACAAAGAGTAACAATTTAATGTTGTGAAACGCACAACTGAATACAGACACAGATAATGCCAATTGTACACAAGGTGACGTGCGGGCAGGCTCGAAGATAGGAGACCTCTGGCGATCGGAGAGCCGGGACCCACACAGCTTCCACCACCAAAGGCCTGAAGAACACCGGAGCCGCCAAGTCCTGAGTCCCCAGGTGGTCACCGTCTTCTGTTGCAGACCCTGGTACTGCTGGCAGAAGATGACAAAAACAGTTATGATGAGTGTGTATCCACACACCCAGTAATCCTTTTTCTACAGATCTTCAAGGAGGGAAAACCTCCACCTCCAAACAACTACGTGCAGGTCCTGATACTACTTATCCATGAGGAGAGAAGTACGTCGTCTCCTGTTGGATCTGCAATCCCAGCCTCCAGTTGAGGAAAGGTCCAGGAACGCCTGCAAGGCAATCAAAAACTCACTGTGCGATCGGCACCAAAACTGCAGAGAGGTTTACCTTCAACGGTAGGTGATTTCTCGGCGAGGAGGTGGAGTAATGATCCGGCTTTTGTAGAGCTGCAGGTGATTGGTGACAGCTGGTGTAAATGAGTGACAGCTGTCACTCTCTGTCTCGGCGCCCTCTCATGCTTGAAGCCCACACTCCAAGCAGGGCGCCGACTGGTGGTGGTGGGCCTGCAGTACCTCCTCTTCAGCGGCCCACACAACAACGTGTGACCTTCCCAGTATAAAGCTTCATCTTTTCCACAAAATGCTTCCATGGAATTGTTTTGCTCCAACTCATTCATTCACGTCGGTGAAAGGTTAATCTACTTGTCCTCTGTAATGAGATGTTTTGTTTGACAGCTGGAACCAGTGCACATCTTTATCAAGGGAACAAAAAAGGTTTTATTGCAATTAGTTCCTTCATCATTTTTGTGTAAGATTACTTAAATGTTTGGTCTGAAAGTTGATAAAAAATTACTTTGTGTTGAAATCTCTTTGTTATAAAAATACATCGGGGGCAAGGTGCTCAGCGGTTCGCACTGTTGCATCACCATAAGAAGCTCCCAGGTTGGCTTCCTGTCTGGGTCTTTCTGTGTGGAGTTTGCATGTTCTCTCTGTGTTTGTGAGGGTTCCCTCCGGGTGCTCTGACTTCCTCCCACTTCCAAAGCCATGCAGTTTAGGTAAATTAGTGACTCCAAATTGATTAATAGACTGGCAGCCTGTCCAGGTTGTACCCCAGTTCTCACCCAGTGACTGCTGCAATAGCACGCCCGTGAATCTTAGTATTGATCATCTTTGGTCTTGATCCAGGACAATCACAAACTCACACTGATTATTCACTCAGCTTCTCCAGTGCTGCTCTCAAGGTATCCACTGATTCAATCAAGAACACAGCATCGCCTACAGAGTCAAGATAAGTAAATCATTCCTCACCAGTAAAGCCCCTTCAGCCACACACTTCATTATTCATATCATTTATTAGAGGTTTCTTTTGTAGTTGTGCTGCCCAGTACATGACAAGAGTCACAAATGAACATTCAGCAATACAATTTTATGAACATGATTAAATACAATCTGATTTTCATAACTGCAGATTGCCTTTAAAAAGTTTTATAAGTGAAAAGTGATGGCATTTTCATAGAATGTACACTCGAAATTAAGGTAACAAATGTTTTAAAACAATTTAAAATCAAAAGCTTTCAAAACAAATCACAGTCTAAGATAACATGCTAAATACACCCAGAAATGTCCTTAAATTGTGTTGGCCATCTCCTTTTGATACTTCTACACATTAGACCTGATTTACCGAGATCCCCAGATAATGAATGCTAAATTGTCTGGGCAATCCAAATGTTTGCACATTGGGGTGGAGCCATTTTGCAGGTAATTTACTAAGAATAAGAGCACAATTGATAGCAGGTGGTAGCGTGACATGGAGATCAGTAGCTAACTGAGCAGTTTAAACATTAATGGCTGTAAACTCAAAATAAAAATAAATCAGCCACTTGTATGTTTACACCTTGTACTTTGTTACGCACAAAGTCTGCTGCCTAACTGAGCATGTTCATGTGCTGGCAATTAAAAAATAATCTGTTGCAGGCCTATTTCAAAAATAATGAAGCCAAAGTGTGACATAACCATCAAAATTTAATGGTGGTATTTTTGTGAAATGTTATCATTTTAGGTATGGTTATATATCAGAGTTTCAATATTTCTATTGGTCTCGGTTCAGTCATTGCTAGAAATTATCAGTGCATATATACTATAATGTGCTAGAGCGGAACACTTGTGACAACAGTTGGAGGTATCTTCTTTAGTCTGCAGAAGCCTGAAACAAAGAAATTCTGTGCATTAGTTCCTGGTATTATTGAACAAGTAATATAATTATTCTATTAAGCAGAGTTGGAGATAGAGTTAAAGTGTTGACACAAATAAATCAAGGACTTATTCTCAGCGTTACGCTTGCGACAGTTTCACCATGCTTTAGAAACATGATGTTTTTTCTAGGAAATGACATTTCTACCTTTACAAAAATGTATTACTGTGTGTTAGTATGAAGCACAAACAAACAAACTGACAAAATACATGGTTATTTCATTAACATTCAACTTTAAATGATAATGCTAAATATCAATGTCACACAAAATTGATGAAAAAACTGCTATTTTGGGGGTAAATTTCGTGCATATCTCTGGAACCGTGCAGAATTTTTCCATGAAATTTTCAGTACCTGTCAAAGAGACTATAGGCAATTCACAGATAAATCTGCATGGCACTAAATAAAATAATGGCTTGTTCATAACAAATGCAATGCAAATCAGCAGTTAGGCTTCATTATTTTTGAACTAGGCCTTATTACTCCATCCTATTTAAGCAAACTGGTGATCAATTATGCTGCCTTCTGCTGGTGGAACGCACACAGACAACTATATATACATATCTGTGGTGTGGGCGCTTTACAGACAGAGAATAGATGACATCAGCCTTGATCATCTCGCACACACTTGACACAGCTGTGTACACAGTTCACTGCAATCCATCATCTGAACGCAGCATAATTATGATTGTTTAAATACTGAGGATGGAGCAATAATTAAAAGTCTGAAATAAGAGATTTTTTTGTTTGTTGTAATACCCAGCATATGAGTGTGTTCAAATACTGTGCATCCTTTGTGCACAGCCATGATGTTACACGTAGACCCCAATATATTTATTCTTAAAGAAACATGCACAAAGTAAATTAGCTCTATATATATTTAAAAAAAATGTTTACAGTGAATTGTTTTTTTGGGGTTTTTTTACCCAAGGCCATCAAATATGGCCATCAGGTATTGCAAAGGCTTGCGTCCATCCCTCTGTCCATCTGTCTGTGTTCAGCATAAGTCCAGTCCACTTATGGCCAGAGTCTTCAAATTCACAGGGAACATTGTTGGGACACAGATCTTGGACAAGTTCAGAGATGGCTAACCTTGACCTATTTTAAGAGGTTACAAAGTCACATTCTGTTTCATTCTGTTCCTTTTTTTTTGTTTTTGAGGGGTGGGGGTTTCAGCCAATCAGAGTAGAGCAGCACCGTGACGTCAGTGGCTGGTCTAGCTAACTGCAAATGCCATTTCATTTGTGTGTAAATATAACCTCTTTGTAATATATTACATAAAATCTAGCGAGAAATAAACACTTCTAAAAATGAAAAGGCTGTTTTTAGAACCTGATAAGACTTCTGAAGAGATTTACAAGACATTTCGTGAACATCAGCGTGGTGACATCGCAGGCTGGTCTAGCTAGCAAACTCCGTTTAGTTGGTGTGTAAATATAACCTCTTGGTCATATATTATGTAAAAGCTAGCAAAAAATGAACGCTTCTAAAAATGAAAAGGCTGTTTTTGGAACTTGATAACACCTCTGGAGTCATTTACAAGACATTTCACGGAGGTCAACGTGCACGCTAACTTCCGCTCTTGTCAAAAGCTCATGTATGCGCACAAGCACAGCCTTCTGCAGATGCCATTATAAAGTTAATATTGTTTATGATTGACTGATTGATAGAGGGGCTTTTTTGAACATGTACAAGTTGTACTTAAGACAACAGGAAATTTGCAAAATATTGATGCATTCAGCACCTGCAAAATTTCCTCTTGACCTTGATGTTACATGTGGAAACATCACTTTTTCATACAGTAGTGTTCAGAATAACAGTAGTGCTATGTGACTAAAAACATTAATCCAGGTTTTGAGTATATTTCTTATTGTTACATGGGAAACAAGGTACCAGTAGATTCAGTAGATTCTCAGAAATCCAACAAGACCAAGAATTCATGATATGCACACTCTTAAGGCAATGAAATTGGGCTATTAATAAAAAAAAGTAGAAAAGGGGGTGTTCACAATAATAGTAGCATCTGCTGTTGACGCTACAAACTCAAAACTATTATATTCAAACTGCTTTTTTTTTAGCAATCAGTGAATCACTAAACTAGTATTTAGTTGTATAACCACAGTTTTTCATGATTTCTTCACATCTGCGAGGCATTAATTTTGTTGGTATGGATACAAGATTTTGCTCATTTACTAGTGTGCTTGGGGTCATTGTCTTGTTGAAACACCCATTTCAAGGGCATGTCCTCTTCAGCATAAGGCAACATGACCTCTTCAAGTATTTTCACATATGCAAACTGATCCATGATACCTGGTATGCGATATATAGACCCAACACCATAGTAGGAGAAACATGCCCATATCATGATGCTTGCACCACCATGCTTCACTGTCTTCACTGTGAACTGTGGCTTGAATTCAGAGTTTGGGGGTCGTCTCAAACTGTCTGCGGCCCTTGGACCCAAAAAGAACTATTTTACTTTTATCAGTCCACAAAATATTCCATTTGCCTTTAGGCCAGTTGATGTGTTCTTTGGCAGATTGTAACCTCTTCTGCACGTCTTTTATTTAACAGAGGGACTTTGTGAGGGATTCTTGCAAATAAATTAGCTTCACACAGGCGTCTTCTAACTGTCACAGCACTTACAGGTAACTCCAGACTGTCTTTGATCATCCTGGAGCTGATCAATGGGTGAGCGTTTTGCCATTCTGGTTATTCTTCTATCCATTTTGATGGTTGTTTTCCATTTTCTTCCACGCGTCTGTTTCTTTTTTTTTTTTTTTGTCCATTGTAAAGCATTGGAGATCATTGTAGATGAACAGCCTATAATTTTTTGCACCTGTGTATAAGTTTTCCCCTCTCCAATCAACTTTTTAATCAAACTACGCTGTTCTTCTGAACAGTGTCTTGAATGTCCCATTTTCCTCAGGCTTTCAAAGAGAAAAGCATGTTCAACAGGTGCTGGTTTCATCCTTAAATAGGGGACACCTGATTCATACCTGTTTGTTCCACAAAATTGACGAACTCACTGACTGAATGCCACACTACTATTATTGTGAACACCCCCTTTTCTACTTTTTTTTACTAATAGCTCAATGTCATAGCATTAAGAGTGTGCATATCATGAATGCTTGGTCTTGCTGGATTTGTGAGAATCTACTGGTACCTTGTTTCCCATGTAACAATAAGAAATATACTCAAAACCTAATCTTTTTAGTCACATACACTACTATTATTATGAACACTACTGTATTACCTCCCAGAATTGTATGCACTTGTTTGAACTAACCTTAAACTGCATAATGAACATTAAATGGACAATATGCGCTAAAGTGTGCATTTGACAGACACTCTCCTTGTTATGCAGTTTGTAACTCAGCATACAGTTGCATTTTTATTATTGTTACAGTATTATATTTGCGAGTGCAATGGTGTTTGCGCACAGTTTACCACACACAAACATGTAGTAAATCAGGCGCCCAGTGAAATGCTACTATTGTTATTGTGCATTGTTACAGTAGTGTACAGTGTGGACTCGTTTGAAATCTGATCAACAACAGATTTATTTTAGACTTTAGTACATCAGATGGGATTCATTTTATTTATATATCACTAAATCACAACATGCAGAGGTGGACAATGGTGTGCCATAAAAGGCCAAGTCAGTGCAGGTTTTCCTTGCTACTGATCACATCAGCAGGTGATTTCACAGATGATCAGGACTTAAAGCTGAGAACAGCTCATCAGTAAAACCACCTGCTATGACAACTACAACCCCTGGCAAAAATTATGGAATCACCGGCCTCGGAGGATGTTCATTCTGTTGTTTAATTTTGTAAAAAAAAGCAGATCACCTGCATCAAATCACATCTGCTCGTTGACATTAACCCTATGTCATGAAATTGACCCTATGTGTCTTTTTGCAAGGAATGTTTTCACAGTTTTTGCTCTATGGCAAGATGCATTATCTTCTTGAAAAATGATTTCATCATCCTTAAACATCAGAAAAGTGTCCAAAATATCAATGTAAACTTGTGCATTTATTGATGATGTAATGACAGCCATCTCCCCAGTGCCTTTACATGACATGCAGCCCCATATCATCAATGACTGTGGAAATTTACATGTTGTCTTCAGGCAGTCATCTTTATAAATCTCATTGGAACGGCACCAAACAAAAGTTCCAGCATCATCACCTTGCCCAATGCAGATTCGAGATTCATCACTGAATATGACTTTCATCTAGTCATCCACAGTCCACGATTGCTTTTCTTTAGCCCATTGTAACCTTGTTTTTTTTCTGTTTAGGTGTTAATGATGGCTTTCGTTTAGCTTTTCTGTATGTAAATCCCATTTCCTTTAGGTGGTTTCTTACAGTTCGGTCACAGACGTTGACTCCAGTTTCCTCCCATTCGTTCCTCATTTGTTTTGTTGTGCATTTTCGATTTTTGAGACATATTGCTTTAAGTTTTCTGTCTTGACGCTTTGATGTCTTCCTTGGTCTACCAGTATGTTTGCCTTTAACAACCTTCCCATGTTGTTTGTATTTGGTCCAGAGTTTAGACACAGCTGACTGTGACTGGAGCCATGATTCATGTCAGTCCACTTGGTGCAACAGCTCTCCAAGGTGTGATCACTCCTTTTTAGATGCAGACTAACAAGCAGATGTGATTTGATGCAGGTGTTAGTTTTGGGGATGAAAATTTACAGGGTGATTCCATAATTTATTCCTCAGAATTGAGTGAGTCCATATTTTTTTCCTCTGCTTGGTCTAAAAAAGTAACTGTTACTGACTGCCACAATCTTTTTTCTTGATTTCTTATAGTGTTTCTTAAAGCCAGAAAGTTGCCATTTGAAATGACTTTAGTTTTGTGTCATGTCTGTGATCTGCTTTTTTTCTACAAAATTAAACAACTGAATGAACATCCTCCGAGGCCGGTGATTCCATAATTTTTGCCAGGGGTTGTAGTTGCAAGGTAAACCTGCACTGTCTCAGGACTTGCGGCCCACCCCTACCCAAAGGTGTTTTCCAAGGGTAAAATTAAACCTGACCAACCCCCCAGTGCAAGCACGTAGGCAGCAGGGGTAAGGGAAAAAAAAAAATCACTCTGTGTTTCTAGACTGTAGGAAGAAACCTCAGGCAGACCGTACTCAGAGGAGTGACCACCTGGTTTACCCATACTACCAATGACAAAACTCAAAGTACAACAGAGAAGTGTCAAGCATGCCAAACAGAGGTAGTGAAACAAAGCATCCAAGCACATCTCTGTTCTAACGGTCAAAGTGACCAATGTTCATCAATGGAAAGGCAGCAAAAATCCTGGGCCCGTATGCACAAAGCAGCCTAAGGCTAAGAAAGAGTTCCTAGTGATGTTATTCTAAGAAAAATCTTAGAATTCCTCGAATTCTTAGACATTTCTCAGAATTTTCCCTGGTTAAGATAAAAGTTGTCCACAAAGCACCTTCGACCTTAAGAGGGCTCCTAAGGTGCCAAGCTGGTAAGAGTAGTGAGGAGGACTTTTAAGAAGCCTAAGAGTGTCTTAAGCAGACAAGCTGGTAGAAAAGACAGAGAAGAAGCAGAGATATTCTCTGTATGTAGGATGACATCAAGAGTTAAAGTTCCTTCAATTTTGGTAAAAAAGTGATGCAAATTATTGGTTGAGCTAATGGGATTAAAAAATTATATAGTTTTGTTTGTGTTGAATGTTTCGTCTCCAAAGTAAAGGTCAAACAAGGTCAACGTCCATTGGATTCTATGACATGTGACGTGTGTTACCCCGTAACATAACTAAGCATGATACATGGTCCAAACTACTCCTTTTTTAAAATCCTGTCAACCAATAATTTGCATCATTTTTTACCAAAATTGGAGCAACTTTTAACTTTTGACCCCTGTACAAACTGAAACTGAACTTTGTCACAATTTATGCTGTTTTTACCCCATAACTCCTGATCATTCAATCATAGATTTTCCAAATTATACCTTTTTGGAATCTTTACGATCAGACAAATAATGTGGTGTAGTTTTCAAAATGATTTGAGCATTTTTAATTTTGACCCCTGTATAATTCTTCAATTGACCCCTACCTGGCCACCTATTGAAAATTCAAGTGGCCAGTCGGGTTTTTCAACAGAATAATGTCTATGGAGTATTTGTGCCAACTTTGGTGCTTGTATCACCATTTGCACAGTTATCTGCTGCATTAATCAGACACGTTAAGTACGATGGGGTCAAAAAATGTGAAACTGTCGATGGACTGCGAGTGCCAACGAGGAGTGTGTGTGTGTGTGTGTGGGGGCGGGGGGGTCCGCTCCCACAGGTGGGGGTCCCTCATTTTCAAAAATTTGAAAATGAGGTACCAAATTCTACATTTTTAAAATCACAATTTTAGGTAAGAATAGAACAAAGAAAGTCCATATTTGTTCACAAACTTTTGTATTTTACATATTTCCAGAGTGAGGGGTCATGGTAGCAGGAAAAAAAATGTACTAATTTCCATTCATGGCAAAGACGTGAAGCCACAGCGAGGACACAATTATACAAAACTTGAAAGTGCACAGTAAAGTAACTGAACACAACTCAAACTTATTTGCACTGATATTCAATAGTAGAGTAAATTTGTCATTCATAGCTGTGTAGATTCAAACCATTGAGGTTCTAGATGATATGAGATAAAATAGTCAGTTTTACAAGTGCATGCTAGTGCTGCTTCATCATGTATCAGTGAGAATGAAACCCCTGGCAAAAATTATGGAATCACCGGCCTTGGAGGATGTTCATTCAGTTGTTTAATTTTGTAGAAAAAAAGCAGATCAGACATGACACCAAACTAAAGTCATTTCAAATGGCAACTTTCTGGCTTTAAGAAACACTATAAGAAATCAAGAAAAAAAATTGTGGCAGTCAGTAACGGTTACTTTTTTAGACCAAGCAGAGGGAAAAAATATGGACTCACTCAATTCTGAGGAATAAATTATGGAATCACCCTGTAAATTTTCATCCCCAAAACTAACACCTGCATCAAATCAGATCTGCTCGTTAGTCTGCATCTAAAAAGGAGTGATCACAACTTGGAGAGCTGTTGCACCAAGTGGACTGACATGAATCATGGCTCCAACACGAGAGATGTCAATTGAAACAAAGGAGAGGATTATCAAACTCTTAAAAGAGGGTAAATCATCACGCAATGTTGCAAAAGATGTTGGTTGTTCACAGTCAGCTGTGTCTAAACTCTGGACCAAATACAAACAACATGGGAAGGTTGTTAAAGGCAAACATACTGGTAGACCAAGGAAGACAAAGCGTCAAGACAGAAAACTTAAAGCAATATGTCTCAAAAATCGAAAATGCACTACAAAACAAATGAGGAACGAATGGGAGGAAACTGGAGTCAACGTCTGTGACCGAACTGTAAGAAACCGCCTAAAGGAAATGGGATTTACATACAGAAAAGCTAAACGAAAGCCATCATTAACACCTAAACAGAAAAAAACAAGGTTACAATGGGCTAGGGAAAAGCAATCGTGGACTGTGGATGACTGGACGAAAGTCATATTCAGTGATGAATCTCGAATCTGCATTGAGCAAGGTGATGATGCTGGAACTTTTGTTTGGTGCCGTTCCAATGAGATTTATAAAGATGACTGCCTGAAGAGAACATGTAAATTTCCACAGTCATTGATGATATGGGGCTGCATGTCAGGTAAAGGCACTGGGGAGATGGCTGTCATTACATCATCAATAAATGCACAAGTTTACGTTGATATTTTGGACACTTTTCTTATCCCATCAATTGAAAGGATGTTTGGGGATGATGAAATCATTTTTCAAGATGATAATGCATCTTGCCATAGAGCAAAAACTGTGAAAACATTCCTTGCAAAAAGACACATAGGGTCAATGTCATGGCCTGCAAATAGTCCGGATCTTAATCCAATTGAAAATCTTTGGTGGAAGTTGAAGAAAATGGTCCATGACAAGGCTCCTGCAAAGCTGATCTGGCAACAGCAATCAGAGAAAGTTGGAGCCAGATTGATGAAGAGTACTGTTTGTCACTCATTAAGTCCATGCCTCAGAGACTGCAAGCTGTTATAAAAGCCAGAGGTGGTGCAACAAAATACTAGTGCGTTGGAGCGTTCTTGTGTTTTTCATGATTCCATAATTTATTCCTCAGAATTGAGTGATTCCATATTTTTTTTCCCCTTCTGCTTGGTCTAAAAAAGTAACCGTTAGTGACTGTCGCAATTTTTTTTCCTGATTTCTTATAGTGTTTCTTAAAGCCAGAAAGTTGCCAGTTGAAATGACTTTAGTTTTGTGTCATGTCTGTGATCTGCTTTTTTTTCTACAAAATGAAACAACTGAATGAACATCCTCCGAGGCCGGTGATTCCATAATTTTTGCCAGGGGTTGTATTATTAAGCCTATAGGAGACTTAAATCAACACTCGGAATTTAACTGTTTCATGTTTTCCATCAGTTTAGGGGTGGTGGCCAAGTAGTTAGTGCACTTGGTTTCAGTTCAGAAGGTTCCGGGTTCAAATCCCACCCCTGCCACATTTCTCCATGTAATGTCTTGTTGCGGCAGGAAGGGCATCCAGCGTAAAACCTGTGCCAATTCAACATGCAGATCCACCTTGGATTTGCTGTGGTGACCCCGAGTGCAAACAAGGGAGCAGCCAAAGGGACTTACTGTGTTTTCCATCAGTTTACAGCCATCGGTTGGAGCAAAGCAATTTTTACAAAGAACTGAACATGAGCAGGATCAGTGCTCAATACTTTGTTGATGCACCTTTGATAGCAATTACACACGTCTTCCTGATGCCACAAGCTTGGCACACCCTCTTTGGGGAGTTTTGCCCATTCCTCTTTGCAGCACCTCTCAGGTCCATCAGGTGGGATTGGGGTGTTGATGCACCTGCTCTTGCTGGGCCACTCAAGGACATACAGAGTTGTCCTGAAACCACTCCTTTGATATCTTGGCTGTGCTGAGGATCATTGTCCTGCTGTCTCCCAGTTCCTGGTGCTGAAGAACATCCCCACAGCATGATGCTGCCACCACCGTGCTTCGCTGTAGGGACGGTGTCTGGTTTCCTCCAAATATGATGCCTGGCATTCACACCAAAGTGCTCAATTTTTGTTTCATCAGATCAGAACCATTTCTCATGGTCAGAGTTCATTTTGGAATAACAAAATGCGGAGAGAAAAAAAAACAAGCAGCATTGTGAATACTTTTCAGATGCACTGTACATTAACTGTTTGTTCAGTGCACTTTAAATTTGCTGCAGTTTGACCATAGACCAGTAGCAACTTTTAACAGTCAACTTCAATGAAAAAACAAAGTGACATTTTCAATGAGCAATTAGGTTAGTCTCTGAAGATGTAACAATTTCTGTAAAATACAAGTCCAGAGCAGAAAGTGTGACAACTGATTTTATTAAACAGCGAGTCTTTAGATGTCCACAGCCATCATCTACCTGACGTACAGATGGCAGCAAAATTTAATCACCTTAACACAATCATCCATCCATATCCTTTATTGGAATTCTTTACAAGTGAATCCAACATTGCCTCCCTTTAGAATCTATTTGTATAAAAAAAAGTAGAACCATAAAAGCATTTACACGTGGGTCTCGTGCTGAGAAGGGCTGTCACTTTTGCTCAATTGTTGAAATGTTTCAAGTGATTTTAATAGCCAACAAAAATATTAAAAAATACATGAAAAGTTTATTATCAGCACTATGCAGATGAAAAAATTAAGACAGAAAAACTGCACAGGGCAAATTAACTGCTGCAACATCAGTAATATACACACAGCACATTCAAAAAGGTACTTTAGTGCCATTTGAAAAGAGGGGGGGGGGGGGGGGGAAATCAGTATGTTTCAGTTTTCCTGTCTTGTATTTTTCAAAATAAAGCAGCTTGCCGGTTACAATGAAGAGACAACACAAAATGACAAGCCAAAGTGAGCAGCACTGAACCAGTGAGCGCACAAAGCAGTGGGAGTCAGGTGGCTGCAGAAACCAGCATGACCACCAGTGCCTTCAACATGTAAGCAGAGCACCACCTGGTGACACCACCAGGACAATCTTCATTTAGGACCGGACCAGCTTGCTGATCTTTCTGCAGTCAAACAGACATCACCCGAACAAAGGACACCAAATTAAATTGTTTTTGTAAACAATTTAAAGCCAAGAATCCTGAGATTAGTCCATGAGCCTACAGCCAATTTTGAGCTAATCTGTGACTAAACACAAACCAGTCTCAGTAGTATCCTACGGCATGTGAAAATATACGATAACCTGCCCAGAAAGCCAGTTCCAATCAGGTTGGGCTCAAGGAAAGATTACACTGGTATCAAAATACTGCTGTCATATTTTAAAAGGATACCATATTTATCTGATCATAAGGAATAATAAAAAAAACAGGCTAGTTTGGATCATCTATGGCTGAAAGTTATGGAGAGAAAACCAGCAAAAATAGTGAAATTCAATTTATACATGGTTCCAAAAATTAAGAGATGCCCCCATTTAGGTCAAAAGTGATGCAAATTACTGGTTGAGCTCTCTCACACACACACACAAATCCTGCTTGGTCTACTAATGAAATGGTTAAGGTCCATTAGATTCTGTAACAAGTTATAAACGATTTTGCAAACTAGTCCTTTTGAAAACTACAAATATGCACAACTTGACTAAAATTGGAGCAATTTTATTTTCGTCCCCTATACCATCTGAAGCCAAACAGTCATTTTTTGCTGTTTTTACTTCATAGTCTTTCAAACAGTGCAAACTGTACCTTTTTGAAAACATTGTACATTTTCCAATATGATTGGAACATTTTCAAATTTTGACCCCTGTGCAATCCATCACTGACCAGTACCTGACATTAGCTACCACTCTGACACATTTAGCACACCTTTTTGTGTAGGCCATAGTAGAGAGATGCTGGTCTAGTGATGCTGGATTGTAAGCATCATCTAATGACTTTTGGTGGCACTAAAATCCTGCTTGGCCCATGGGCTAAATGATCTCTGCACTGACTACAAGAGCCTGACCAAACCCCACAACTTATCAGAAGAGATTCAAAATCAGCTCACATGTATAACACCAAATAAAATGGGTTTAAAAAGTTCAGATACTCAAAATGCCCTTTTCTCAACAAAACATTTGTTGTTTAAACACTACAAATTGGTATGCACCCAATGGTGATGGCGCTGCTGGCATTATTGGTGCACTGTATAGAAAGGAGTGCAAACTGACATTGAGGTACTGGTTCTTTTCAAGTGGCAGGGCACTACAGAGAGAAACGCTGTCAGCTCTACAACACAACAGACATAACAGTCTGACAAAAGATCTTACTTTGAAAAGTAGACTGATTTGTATCATTTCAAATTGTAGTCTGGAATTCACTTAAAGATGGGGAAGTAGTAAAATCCTGAGAGCCTATGGACATCCTGTTACCGCAACAATCTTGGTAGTAAATTGTTTATTTGTAAGACTGAGTCACAAGTAAAGACAAGTAAATTCCTCTTTGAGCATCAGTGTTTCTCAGCAGAGACACGTCTCAGGTTTGTACAGGAGCTTTAAGCTACATCAATACCTCTGACAAAAATCAGTCAGTGTACTGTCAAGAGACGTGGTGGTACAAACATTTTACAGAGACATTTTGCGGGATGGTCCTGTGAGTACACCGCAGACCACCGTTTTAAAGTTACACAAACACATTTAAACTAAATTCACTTTGTTTTAAGAGCTATGAGGACTTTTACGCTGTAATGTGTATCTCTGTTTTCTTGAAGTCTGAGGAGACAAAACACCAATATTAAACACGTTACAAATATAAATCAGTTCTTTTGTTTTTCAAAATATGAAGTTCCATTGTGCACCTACACACAGGGAGGGGGAAAGAAAAAAAAAAAAAGTCCTTCAGAGCTTCAAGTCTGACTGGGAGGAGGCTGTGGAGGGTTCTTGATCTTTTTTAGATGCAAAAGACAGCCCCTGGATTCAGGAGTACTTCTGTCTCTTGGAATGTCGCTGACTGATTCTGTCCTCATCACTACTCCCTCCCACATCTCCGCAGTCCCTCCGCTTCCGAGTTCTCCGTGTCTCCTGCTCACCATCACTATCCTGCTCCCCGTTATCCTTCCTGCCTGAGGTGGCAGAGGTACGCGTACTTCTCCTCTGGCCACGGCTCTCATCATCATCCTCTTCCTCCTCACACCTCTGCCCTCTGTCTGGTCTGCTTTTCTTTCCCGGCTGTTCTGTTTCCCTCCTACGCTTGCTTGATTTGCCATTCTGCATCTGCTTCGGATGCTGTTCTTGCTCTTCCTCCTCATCTTCATCCTCTTCTTCCGATGTCTCAGGGGCTTGGCGCATGCGCTGGCGTGATCGCCGGCGGAGGTAGCTGAGGCCAGGCAGCAGCTTCTGAAACAGCTCAGTGAAGCACTGCTCCGTTTTGACCATACAGGAAAGCACAGTGCTACCCTGCTGGTTGTACTCCTCTGCATTACAGAAAACCAGTTTCATGTCTTCTAGGAAGTCCTGGGCGTGGCGATAGGTACCTTGGCTGAACTTGCCAAGCATAGTTTGGAAATCCATAGGGTTGGAGATGATGTCCAAGTAGTCTTCTGCCTCTTCGACAGACACAGGCTCTCTGACAGAAGAGAAAAAGTTAAGAATGACATTTGTTGGCAGGTCTGAGGTAATTCTGACAGGTACATAGCCTGCTAGCATCAGTTTTCTGGAAATGTTTTGTTTTGCTGGGAGGACGTGAGCTATAAGAGGCATAATTTTGCTTTAGAGCCTGCATATCTCTTTGTATGCTTGCTTGTTTGTTTTCCTGGCATAAAAGTGCTGGCAGGTAGACGTGCTTCCTCCCAATGTCTACTTGTCGGATCTGTGTCTATGACAACAAAGAGCCAACTACAAGCTTTTCATGCGTACAGTGATAAAAGTACTCAACCTTAGCAGGAACATAGAATCTGTCCGATCAGCTGTCATAGACAAGCTTTGTGGTTTCTACTGTGACAGGACTGTGTGTGACATGACAAATCAAGTGTTTTCCCCAAGAAAAAAAAATTTAAATGTCAGATGCGTTCTGGTGCTTTTTCAGGTCCATTTACCCACAAACAACAAAAAAACTTCTAATTTTCTATTCTAATTTTTGTTTGGTCAGGTCAATTTTTCCACCCCAGTCTTTCCACACAAACATACATTGCGGTTCAGAAAAGTACACAGTAAAGGAAATGTCAATTCAAAGAACTCAAAAATAATTCTCAGTATCAATTCAAATGGAACAAAAAAAAATATTTATGGCACATTAATGCACCAACTTGTTAAACCTTCACTCACTTCTGAGTTCTCCTGGCTTTGGAGCTGTTGATAATCTTTTTCAAGTTCTTGGCCACCTTATGTACAGATGCCTGGGTTTTCAATTGTTTTCCCTGGGACAATCCCAGTTCCTGCCCATGTTCAGCTTTCTTTTCTTTGGCTTTTGCAAATTTCTTTTTAAAAATACAAGTATTGCTTATACTGAAAGGTACTAAATTTATTCATGTTTCATTTCATGTAAATAGAGGTGAGTGCTCCAGGAAAATCAGTGCTTATCTGGCTCGACCCTGACTTAAAATATAAAAAGTACATTAATGCCAACATTTGTTATCTTATGCATAATACAAGTGATAAATATAAATATCTTAATACCTCCCTGGTTTGTTTTCCTTACATAGGAAGATGACTTTTTACCTGTGGCCACTGCCATCTAAAGTTACTCTTCACAGCATTATCATAAGTCAGGCTGTCCCCTCTTTTCAAAATTGTGGAATCTACCATGTTTGATTTTTTTCACTCCAAAACTACAGAAAGCCTGTGTTCAGAAGAACCATAAAATGCAGATTTAACAAGCCAGAGTTTACATGGAAGCAATTTGAAAATAATTCTGTCCAGACAGATTTTGAAACATACGATCAGACTTACCGGTGTTAGCTTTTCTGCATAAACGATGATTAAAAAGTAGCTGTTCTGGTCCTTCTGCTCGACCCAGCCTCATTTTATGATGAACTTTAAATCACTGCGCACAACAATTTGTTTTGTAGTTTCACCATGGTGCGTTCATGGTAAAATCCATAACTGTCTCATTGGCTGCTGTGTGGACAAGCGGTGGCATGGAACAGTAATCCTTCAGTCTCTGTTTCACCGCACAAGCCAGATTATTCCAGGTGTTTGTCATAAAATACTCCAAACTAGAGCACCACGCTCGTAGAGTGCAAACATCCTCACAGATCAGACGCCTCTCTTGCAGTAGATGCACTGAATGAAACTCGTCAGATTTAATGTTGTATGCTAACGGCATTATCACTTTTAGCAGCTATCGCTAGTGTCACCCCTCAGCTCCAGTTAATGTATGATTACTGGAAAAGCTTGTAGCTTTTAATGCCCACAACAAAGTAAACTGCAGTCCCAAAAATATCATTTAACAAACACCTGAATCTCACAGTGAGCAAAACAAAAACCTGTCTTCTTGCGAGTTTATTGGCAGCTTGCAGACCAACACAGTGCATTACTGCCACCAACTGTTTGAGTGTAGAACATGAATGGCTTGTGACAAGTTATCAAAAATAACCCAGAAACGTTCACCACTCGAGTAAAAACCCAGATTTCTAGGAATTTCCAGAAAACTTTCATCACTATAGATGTGAACGCAAAGTGAGTGTTACCTGAAAGGCCAGCTGTACCGGAACTTCATCAGTTTCTTAAGGATTTCCTCACATTTCTCCAGCTCCAGCACCTGACGGCGTGCACCTGTTTGGGAACTCTGCCGCACCTGCACCATCAGCATGTCCAACAAGCAAAAATAAATACTACAGTAATGTAGAATCTACCACAACTAACATGTTGATTACAAATGTCTTCATGTTTTACACCAGATTCCTATTGTTTCCAACTTAGAGACATGTAGAAATATCTAAAATGTTAAAACTGTACTTTTACTGCCATGTTAGGCATTAAAGAGATTGTCAAAGCTTATGGGCTGCAACCGTCTGAACGTCTCACCAGTTCATCAATGTCTGCAGGGCTACTGGGTCCAGTCCTCTGCTTGCTGCACTGACTACCAGAAGAAAACTGCTTCTTGGATTTACTTCTTGAACTTTTCATCTGTGATAATTGCTGCTTTTTTTTCCGTGATCTCACTAATAACAGACAAGAACAAAAACAATAACACCAAATTAAGTTTACTCTGTAAAAGAGCATTTCTTTGCAGAAAAAAAAATTATATATATATATATATATACACACACACACACACACACACACACACACACACACACACACACACACAGCCCCACAAAAATAAGTTATCATCTTTGACATCGGACAAAGAGCAAGCAGATTTTTTTTTCCTCTTAGTCTGTACATACTGTACAGTCCTCTTAGTCTGGGTACATACAATCTCATTTCAAACCTGAAAAAAGACATAGCACCTGTATACCAAGTGAAGAACCGAAAACAGATATTTTAAAATCTTGTTTCCATGTTGAATAGTCAGTGTACTGCACACTAGTAGCATGATAAACATGCATACTGTGTGTGTGAGTGAGACATAGCAACTGCTTGTGGTTGTCAATAGCCTTTGGCCAAAGCACTCGCCACTTAGTGGGCGTGTTGGTTCTTGCATCAGCTGTACTGCAGTCAATGAAATTCGCATAAAATAAATAAATAAATATGTGGGATAATTTCAGCATGTGTTTTGTATTTTTCATGGTTTTGACAGGCTTTTTTTTTTTTTACTGATCCTGCTCATGTTCAGTTCTTTGTAAAAGTTGTTTTACTCCAATCGATGGCTGTAAACTGATGGAAAACACAGTAAGTCCCTTGCACTCAGGGTCGCCACAGCAAATCCAAGGTGGATCTGCATGGTGAATTGGCACAGGTTTTACGCCAGATGCGCTTCCTGACGCAACTTCACATTACATGGAGAAATGTGGCAGGGGTGGGATTTGAACCAGGAACCTTCTGCACTGAAACCAAGCGCATTAACCACGTGGCCACCACCCCTGCCACACAGTGCACACGAGACTGATGTTAAAGATGAAACAAATGATCCCTGGACATGATTAAATGATATATCATTACACAAAACTACTTGATGCTCATCTTGGCATGTAATCCTGAACTCACACAGGGATCATCCTGCCACATACTTTGAGTGAAATCAGTGAGATGTCTGATATCAAGCTCTTTCAGTACTCAAATCATCAAATACAGGTGTACCACAAGGCTGTGTCAGTTCTCCTGTTCTCTTCACTCTTTATACTAACTGTACAAATAACTACTGCAATAACTGTTTTTAAATTTTCTGATGATACAGCTATTTTGAGCCTACTGCACAAAGATTCAAGTCCAACAAAGTACTTCCTTGAAGTGAAACACTTTGTGCAGTGGTGTGATGACAACCACTTGGTTTAAATGTCAATAAAACCAAGGAAATGATTCTGGATCCAAGGACTGTTGGGGACCATACTCCTGTGGTCATACATGGTATTCCCATTGACCAGGTCAACTCATACAAGTACTTGGGGCTGCACATAGACAATACCTTCAGCTGGACTGCACATGTGGACAGTTTGTGCTCCCGATTCCATCAAAGACTTTATTTCCTTCGTAGACTTCGTTTGTATGGAGTCAATCAGAAAATTATGTTGTTTTACCAGGCAGTGTTAGAGAGCCTAGTTAGGTATGGCATGACTGCCTGGTACGGCAATCTTTCTGTACAATTTAAAACGAAACTTAACAGACAAATTGATGATGCAATGAAGATAATCGGAAAGAAGCAATATCAGTCCCTCAGTTCGCTCTATGAAGAGTCTGTTTTGAAAGCAGCTCAGAGGATACTGATGGATTCAGTTCATGTTCTTCATGCAGAGTACACTCTCCTTCCTTCTGGGAGAAGGTACAGAGTTCCTCAGAGTAGACTGAATAGATTTAAAAATTCATTTGTCCCCATGTCTATTAAATTGTTAAACAATAATGTTTAAAATTGGAATTATGCAATATTTATGGTGTTTCTCCTGACTCCTGTCATGTTAATTTGTTATGGATGTGGTTGTGTTTTTATCTGTATTGTTTGTTTTCTCTTTTCTTGTAAGGCAACTAGCATGAGTCCAAGACAAATTTCCCTGAGGGGGCAATAAAGTGTATCGTATCGTATATCAAAGCAGGGTTCAGACTATACACAGACAATTGAGACAGAGGACGAGGACACATTCCGTCAGCATTCCCATGATTCAAAAACCATCAGGAAATGTCAAAACCATATCCGTCCCTCAAAACTCTGTTCACCGTTAGGGCAATATAGCTAATGTTGATGCTTACAGCTGTGCCCCGTGGGCTTATAGTCACTGTCATCATCCTCTTCATCCTCAAAGTCTTCAGCTTCAGACTTCTCCTCATTCTCTTCTTCATCAGACTCTTGTTTATATTTCCTACAGTAGTTTGACATTGTACATGATTAGGAAGGGGGAAAAATTGAAAGGGGAAATAAATAAATAAAAAGCAAACAAACCCATACATATATTACAGACTAAGTGTCACCAGTCTTGTTTCAGCAAGTTACAGAATTTAAATATGCCCAAATATTACCGTACTTTCCAGACAACATATATTTTCCAGAGTGTATGTTGTGGTTATTATTTTTTTTTTTTTAACTAGTTTGGGAGGCCCTGCAAAACATTCTGGTGCGACATGTATACAGAGAAAAATAAAAGTCATTTGTTATGAATAATGATACTATTTATTTTGGACTTTCACAGGAATCAAAGCACTAAAAATGACTAAACAAAACTCTAATAATAAAGGAATATGAGTGTAAATGCCAATAAGAAAAAAGTACACTATAACAATGCACAAAAATCCCAAATTAAAGAAAAAGGGCTGTGGCTTATAGTCCAGTGCAATTTACGGTGCATCCAAAAATGTTCACAGCACTTTTTTTTTTTATGTTACAGACTTAATCCAAAATGGATGAACCCCCCCCCCCGGTCAAAATTCTACACACGATATCCCATAATGACATGAAAAAATGTGAGATTTTTGCAATTTAAAAAACAAAACAAAAACTAAGAAATCACATGTAGATACAGTTGTGCTCAAAGGTTTACATACCCTGTCAGAAATTGGGGGGGGGGGGGGGGGGGTGTGTGTGTGTGCATTTTTCAGAGAATTTTTTTTTTTTTTTTTTTAAACACATGGGTAGTTCTTGGGTGAAGCCATTTAATGTCAAACAACTGTTTACTCTCTCAAAAGTTTACATATCCCTGTTCTTAATACCATGTATTGTCCCCTTTAACATCAATGACAGCTTGGAGTCTTTTGTGATAGTTGTGGACAAGGCTCTCTGATGGTAAAGATGCCACTGATTATGTCTTGGACTGTACATCAACTACAAAGAAATACAAACACTATGGAACTCTACCACCAAGACACCAAAGTTATAGGCTTATGTGGCTGTGATTGGAGAAATTGTGCAGTGAAAATATGCCAACATGCCGCACCAGTCTACCAGTCCCATTAATTAATTTATTTATTTTTTTAAATGTAGTCCTGCTGCTTCGTAAAACAAGCAAAATAATATAATCTGTGCATTATTTATTTATACTGAAACACCACGTTAATGAGAAGAAGTTAAGTTTGAGCTCAAATTACTCACTGTAATTTGAGCTGTGAAGATAGCTTAGTCACTTGAGGGTTAAAATGTAGATTTTTGAGCAGTCCAAACTGAATAATAACAACAACAACAATAATAATAATCATCACTGTCATCTGTATGGTCTCATACTCTTCCACTGCATGCTGGTGGCAAAAATGTTAGCAAACTCAATGCATCACTAACATCTTTTTATGCCTTTAAAATGGTAAGAGTAGCAGCCCCACTCTCACATGATCAGGGTTACCCGTGTTAGAGAGCTAAGGACATGATTATATTTCAACCCAGCAGCATATTATTGAGGGAGGAATAACTATCGGTATCATATTGGTAGTAGATAATATTTTATGAGGAAATGTCTTAATTAAATTGGTCAACCACAGCACATGTACAGAGTTCAGTGTAATACTTTTAGGTCTTGAGATTTCACTGTGCCTTGTCTAGCAGTACTTGCAGAGTACTTCCCAGCTACTGCTGGGCAGAAGGCCAGTGAAAGAGCTCGTCAACTGTAGCACTCTGAACAGCTTAAAGGCTTGTCTACCAAAAGTAAGGATTGCTCAGCTAGATGCTTATGTGGTCTGTCTTCAATGCTGAGACACATGCACACACTCTATTTCAATAACAAAGGTAATGACACTGGATTAAAATAAATGTACCGCTCTGGATAGATTGTAACCATATGAAAGACTAAGCTTTGCTATTTCAGTCTGTTTGTTTTTTGTTTTATAAAAAGAAGCTTTACCTGCACTTAATTACGCACAACAAAAAAACGGACGTTAGTGTGAAGTAGACCCCAGTACCTTGAACGAGAACCACGTCTTGCCATAGTTGGTTGGCAGGCTGGGCACAACCACTCGCCAGTAGGAATGCGGTATAGCGCCGGGCGCAAGCAGAATAGGTGGAAGGCCTTATTGCATTCATCACAGAGGATAAGTTTCTCATCATCACCTAGAAGTATGGAGCAATGTGGATCACAAAGCAGAAGTTCTGAAAAATCACTGTCCTCTACAATCGGTTATCCCATGACCCACATCCTTACATTTCACTGTGTGAACGGATCAAAAAAGAAAGATATTTCAGACAAGCTGAACACAACAAAAACATCTTTCATCTTCACCGTGAGTGTTGCTGCTGCTGTGCAAATGACTCATTCACCTGCAGGTCTGAAGCTGCTGCAGCTATATGTAGACTTGCCTGACACACCTAACCTGTTCTGCCCTGTGCTGGCTGCTGTTGTCCTAGATTGTGGCCTAGTCTCCTTCCACTGAGGTATTGATAGGCTCCTCTTAGACACTACTAAAGAGGAAGCAAGAAACTATTTTGGAAGAGTGCAATGATTTCATCAAAAGGAAGTCAGGACTGAGAATAGAGATGAGGGAGAAAGAAAAAAGATGAGGGCTGCACCAGCCAGGAGACATGGGGCAATTACATTAAAATTGTAATGATTACAATTAGGTTTTTTTTTTTAATTCTATGATTATTTCATTTTTCATTTCATTTATTTATTTAAAAGGGACAACACATATTAATGAACACAAAGTGTAAATATCTCAGATTATAGCCATGGGCTAATTTCCATCTGTAGTCCCTGACAGACTAAGTATTAAACAATTTACAGTAAAACACACAAACATCACAGGAGCTTACAATACAACAGACTACATTACATAGGGGTCACCAACTACTACAAGACACCGACTAGACAAAAGACAGGAAACAAAAGTACACTGACATGATCTGAGCATGAAGGTTATCTTACACAAATTCAGTCAAAGGAGGACAGTTAAAAAACAAAAAAACTACATGTACAATTCAATTAAAACTGCAAGTCTAATTTCATACATTTATATATTTTAAGAACCATAACTTTAGGAACAATAATTTATAAAGTCCTGTTGTGCATTGCACATTCCTTACAGTTCTTCTTAGTTTCTACAATTGAGTTCTTAATGCTCACATTTTTATTTGATTTGAGCCACTCCTTTAAGTGACTTTTGAAAGCTTGAAAGCTTTAAAGCTTGGAGCCTCTCTCACTGTAGTTGGCAAAGCGTTCCATTGGGCACTGCCTTTGTAGGACAGAACATTTTGTGCAAAAGCTGTTTTTCGCACAGACACTTCACAGTCCCCTCTACTCATAGCCCTGGTGACCCATTACAATTATAGTTGGAAAGTTAGATTACAATTAAATTATGATTACATTTCAACAGTTAAAATTAAATTAAGATTACTAACAAAAGAATAATGTTCATTTCTTCTTAAATATGATTACTGACAGAAATACGTCGACTTCTTGTCTTTCATGCAAATTTGCATCCAGTAACACTGAAACAGAGATAGCTGGAACTTTTAAATGTCCTAATGCCAGATAGATTGCAAAATTACATGTTCTTGTTGCATTTCAAAAACATAAGTCTCTCAAAGGTCATGTCTTTAAGCAAGCACCGGTCGGGTCAAAAGATGCGTCCAGCAATAACAAATAAGCACTCAACTGGAGCAGAGGCGGCTGGAGTTTGAACTGATGAGCCTTCCAGTAGGAAAGTATTTTTGAAGATCTGGGCTCCAGAGGCTCACTGAGAAAGAAGGACTTTCTAACAAAGAAATTCTGTCAAATAGTCAAAGCAGTTGTAGCGGATACTTGGAGGGGCATTTGTTACATTGTTCTGGAACAGGTGTTACTGTTCATGAATGTAAGGTGTGGTTGTAAGCTGGAGGCTACATGTGTTAGGATGATAAGCATTTAAAATTGGTCTGCCATACAGTGTGTGACCAGTGAAAATCATAATCTTGCATATTGTTGGCACTAATGGAAAAGAAATCTTACAAATTTGTTGAATGATTTAAGATAAAAACTTTTTTTAGCGTAATCTCTTGATATAATTCTCAGTTACAATTTTTCTTCAGAGATAATTACAATCTATTTTAGTTAAAATTACACATTACATGAAAAAAAATGTAACGATTAAAATAGAGTACAATTACAGATTGTGATTACCCCATATGTCTGCCAGCCAGTAATTAGCAGCTCAAGCCACCTTTTCATTAAAAGGTATCGAATCAAGTTACACAATACAAACAGAGCAAACAGTTTAAACCATAAAAATTGGCTAAAGCTTCATATTCAGAATCCAGACTATGCCATGAGCGACTGCCTGGGTGATAACAAAAGCAACTTAAAGTTTTATGTGATGCAGCGATAAATATTAGGTTTTGGTGCACAACAACAATAAAAAAAAATCAATTATCAAATGTTTACATTTCAGTAACTCACCAGCCAATCTGTCAGTAAAGAAAACAGAAATTAGGGGCAGCTAAAGAAGAAGCCACTGTTCTGTGATTGCTGGCTTAAATCTACAGAGATGTTTTGGTAGGGTTGACAGAATAATTACATTTCTCTTATGGGCCTTTCACACTGAACACGTCAGGCCAATCAGTCAACTCTTTCCAATCCGTCGGATGCGTTTCCAACGCGTCATGACGTCAGACGCTTCGCTTCAGAAGCAACAAGGGGGCGGAAATTGCTACGTCACACGCTGGCTGTTTCCACAAACCGAAAAAAGTTCAGCGATCGCCATCTTGAATTTGAGTCACCTGAACCACAAGAAGCTTAACAAAACAAAACAAAACAAAAAAAACAGCAGAACGATTCTCCCATCACCCTGCTGGGAGAAGCTTTTTTCCAGCTACCTTTCAGAGTGATGCCAACCGAGGGAGGACTGACGACTTGGTGGGATATCGATCGAACCGTGACAGCGGGCCGACCTACACGGAGAAGCCGGCCTTCAGGTATCATCCCTGGGCAGACCAAGGCAGGCAGCCGGGGGAGATGAAGCAAACCCACTCAGTCTGAAATCTCCCACTTTTTGGATATATGCGAAGTCCCAATTTACCCAACGGAGTTTAGTTCTGCAGCTTTATCGAGGTGAGAATAAAATAAAATGTGACGTTTACTGCACTCCTGTGAAAGTTTAATGATCGGCTAACGTTAGCTTAGCCTTTTAGCACAGTTGTTCTGAGTGTACGCTTTAATTTGTAAATGGTTCAGTCTTTTATTTTTACCAAATAAAGCTACAGGTTTTTTCAGACTACAAAAGCTCAACTTTAAATAACTTTTTTTTCAGGCATTTTTTTTCCCCATCGGTATTTTTTTTTTCCTTTTTATATATAAACTGTTTAGTGTTTCTTTATATTTAAAGAAATATTTTTATTTGTCCCAATCAGGAACATTTGCTGTGCAGACAACCAAACTTCCATTGATGAGCTGAACACCATGAAATCCAGTCGAAAGAAAACATCTCTGCTCTTCAGCAACACCACCAGAGTTAAAAACTGCAGAAGAGACCTTCATCTGGTCCCGAGAATCCAGCATAACATCACCTGCTTCTAAATAAAAGGCTCTTTCAACAGCAACTATTTTATTATTTTTTAAAAAGCTGTTTCATTTTATATTTTAACAATAAATGAACGGATCATTAAAAATGTCCACAAATCAAAGTCAAAAGACATTTGCACAGGTAGAAGCTCTCCACTTATTTTGCTCAAATTCATATTTTAGAAATGACTGTCCTGATAACATTAAAGGCAATTATATATTGACGAAATTACAAGTTGAACTGACTATTAAAAAAAAATCATCGTGAGGTTTATGTCAGAAATCCTACTTTACAATCACACTGCAGTCAGTTAAATTATTTCCTGTTGCATTTATAATAAACATTTGTATTTATTTACAGTGTCTGTTTTCCTGGTTGAAATGAGATATAAATAATCTACCAGACTTAAAAAAAAAAAAAAAAAAAAAAAAGGACAAATTTCCATGTTATTTTATTTGTATAAAATAATGTCCGAGGTTCCTTATGTTAAACAAGAAATCATCTAATGTGACATAACAGGTAGTTTTATTTACAGATGAAAGGTTTCTAAAGAACCATTTATTGATTTATTTAGCTATTTTAATTACAAGTGTTCTAAACTTTTTTTTTTTAAACAGTAATCAGAAATTGAGGTAACAACAAAAAACATTTCCAAGGATTTTTCTTCAGAAAACTGCTCCATAAATGAGCAGTCCTGTGACACGTTTCTGTTTTGTACAGATCAGTGGTTTCAGCCACTAGTCTTCCGTGTTTTGGCCCGATGCGTCGTTCCTATTGCGCGAAGGTCACAGCTCAGAGCATCGAAAGTTGGATTGGGTTGAACTTTGACCGCGTCAGCCTGCCGACAAGCGGCAATGCGCGCTCACGTCATTGAAAATAATGCTTTTAGACCGATTTTTGATGCATTTGATGCTTCCGATGTGTTCAGTGTGAAAGGCCCATTAGTCTTCAAACACTGCTTACCTTTCCTGCGGCAGACTTTACAGCGAGCATTTTCAGCAGACATATCCCACTTTACGCAGGCATCCACCATACCCAGTAGGACATGCATGCGGGAAAACGTCTGGGCCTCTCTGATTGCTGCCTTCCACTTTTCCACTGCTGTAGCTACCTACAGGGGAGGAGACCCATCCATCAATGTAAAAGTTACCAAGACAAAGTCCACCAAGCAAATGTAGGAAAACAAAAAGGCACCTGAATTAACCAAATCTCCAATAAATACTAGTTTGTTTTTTAATTAGTTTGTTTTAAATTTGGAGTACAGGGAGCACCATTGGCCCCTCCATACAACCGATGGTGTCTGTCTGTGTGGTTTTGCAGCCTGGCTCATTGACTCGTCTCCCTGGTGGGAACTTCTGTATCATGACACAAATCTAAAGTGGTCACTTAAAGACTAAATTTTACTTACATCTAAAACCCCCGTCACACACAGCAAGAATGTGCTGGAAACATGCCCAACAAGGCAAATACTGCCATAATCTGACGCAGTCAGGAAAAGAGGCGTGGTCTGCAGTGTCTGAGTGCATACAGACTGCCTTATCCAAACCTGTCAGATCACATCCAGAGGGTATGTAGACAACACAGACTGCTGTCAGATGGCCATAAAAGGCGTTAAAGACCGCCCGATACCCTAAATGTCTGGATGGCAGACTGGAGTGCTGTGTTCCCCACGCAGCTGTAAATATCACTCTGCCGCGCGTGGGTGAGCGTGTGTGTATGCATAACACTGCATGTGCCACTAGGCGCATGTGCGTGCACCTGCCACAAGACAACTTCATTCCAAAGTTTGCTGGCAGTTGGGCCATGCAGTTCTTCAGACGGAGCGCCTTTCCCGGGAACTTTTTTTTTTTTTGGTTTGCATACTTCAGGAGCACATTGCAGCTCTGGACACCGCGATGGTTGGCTTATCATATGGAATTAATTGTTTTCTTTTGGGTGAGAGAATTCTAACCGCAGGCTGCTGTCTTGGCTTCATGTCCACATCAGCTTTGTAAAACACTCCTGGACCGCTGTTGGAGGTGAGATTCATGTTTATTAATGTTGTCATGGCCTGGCACAAGTTCCATGTTACATCTCCAGAGTTAGAAGGTGAACATTTATTACAGCGTGAGATCCCTCCAGCTCCAAGCCTGACATGTGCAATGACACATTACTGCTGCCTGTGTTATGAAGGAGATAATAGTCCACAATATTTATGTCACACACGGGAAGGAATGGACAAATATCTGTACTGTAAGGTCTATTGTGGGTATAACAGCCTGTTCAGATTTGTGGTGGCGTGTGCGCATCAGCGCACAGAGCTTTCGGTTTGATAGCCACTGTTCACATTCACTGTACATGATAATTCATAATTATCATCATGACATGTGCCACATACATTTCAACAGTTCCTTTGCACTCTGGGGTGGAGGACATTATTATACATGGCACGTGCAGGTCATACTGGCAGGCATACCATACCAGCTCTTTCTCGAGGTTCCCTTGTACGCGCTCAAATCATTTCGGATCCCGTTTTGCTGCCATCGGAATATGTAAATTGCGGTTATATGGTCCTCAGATAACACATGGACTGCCGTCGGATAGGTGTCCCATCTCGATGGTGCCCGGAGAGTTTTGAACATGTGCATCACACTTGGGGCTGCCTGCCAATTTTGGCCAACTGTGTCGACTTCCGCAGATGGCTGTCAGAATGTTTTGGAACTGAAATCCGACACCTTTCGGATGTGCACCAATTCTAAGTCTGACGCCACTCTGTGTGATTCCAGCTATGTGTGATGAGGGTATAAGAATTTCTGCATGCAGTCAGAATTGGAGCACTTTGCGAAGGTTTAACATGGAACACCAAAGGTAACTAAAACTCTTGTGCTCCATATGCCTCCTTTAACCACTTTTTTTTTTTAAAATAAATCAAGACTTTAACATGGACATTTACTTTCTGATCTGATCCATCAAAGTTAATACCTGAATAGCAAACTCAATAGAAACATTTTTAATCAAACCCTGACAGCTTTCAAATCTCAGCATAAAAGCATAAAATCTCACATTTTGCTTTTACTGTGCAAACTACAGCAGAACAAAAGTGTTGAGTCTTTACCTGTAAATGGGTACGGCAGCTTCCGCTTAGACATACTTAATTTCTTTGAATTTGAGTGGAAGGCAGCTGAACACAGAACTGTGTCAACCACCTACACCCCCCCCAAAAAATAAAAAAAAACACCCTGGGTTACATTACTTTTGTGAGTATTTATCTACTCTGAGAACCGGGGAACACACATGCCAGCATTGTCACCAGTTGTGTGTTGAGTAAACATATAAAAGTTAATAGTCTGAAAGCTCAGTGAGACTGGCTTGCCTGCCACCTCCCAGGAAGCACATATATTATAGCTTTGCACGTACCTTGGCCTCCTCTGCCAACTTTTTATCTTCATCTACCTCCTCAGCCTTGCTGTTTTCTTCCCCTCCTTGCTTTTTCTTCTTTTTCTGCTTGGGGGCCATGAATCCTTGCAGAAACTTTTTGATTACACAGGCTTGAATGGTGATGATGCACTCGCCAAAGTCTTTCAAGCTCTCCATGTCTTTCAGCTGCGCATCGAGGATGAGAAACACAAACATGAATTAAAAATTCCATTTTTTTGGTCTTTTTGCACAATGTTCACTGTTAACTGCTAATGCCAGGCCTGCAACTATTCATTATCTTTGTAATCAATCCATCATTTTTTTTTATTTTTTATTAAATCCAATGATTTCTTGGTCTTAGATTTCTTAGTCTATTGTTTATTTTCAACTCTGAGGCAGCGTGCTGGCCAAGCAGTTAATACACTTGTTTCTACAGCAGACGGTTCTTGACTCAAGACCACCTGTGCCTGTTCTCCATGTACTGTGGATTTTACCAGGAAGTCATAACCATCAATTGTGCCAATAACTTTCAATCTTGCATTCAAATATTTAGTCGTAATTATTTACCATAAAAAAAAAAAAAAAAAAAAAAAAAAAAAAAAAAAAAAAAGATAAAGGATTGAATTCTCAGAAGCTTAAAAAGTCAGCCATGGAAAGGAAAAAAAAAAAAAAAAAAAAATTAAAAATCTTGTCCAGTTTTGCCTCTTCCTGAGAACAGAGAAAATAAAATTACAGAAGATTTCACTGGTCTGAAACTAAATTATTTTCATTATCAATTAATTTGTTGATTTTTTTCTGGATTAATCCCTAGTTAGTTATTAGGTTAAAAAAAAAAAAAAGATAAAAGGGGTCAAACATTTATCTGTTTCCTCAAATGTCTTGTGCCCCCCTCCCCACCACAGAAAAAAAAGATGGTGAACTATCAGAGAGGTGGAAAGAAACTAGGAAATATTCACATTTGATAAGCTGAAATCAGAGAATTTGGAATGATAAATAAAATAACCTGAATTTTTAAGTTTGCAAAATAGCTGACATTTAATAATGTACTAATCACTGCAATTCCAGTTAATTCAACACATTTAATATGACAAGACCTGGCTCCTACAATATAGATGTATCTTCTTCAAAACTGAATGGAATCAAATACATGATAGGTCAAACCTATTTAAGAGCATCACATTTCTGATCATGTCAAACTTTCATGTTGACTTTATGGACCACCTGCATGCACAGCATTTTATATTTCAAAATTAAACAGTTTCTATGTCATGTCAGATCCAAATGCTTAATCACATTTTGTCCCAAGTTTGAAAAATGTTACCTCCTTGGTGCAGGTAAAAAAAACTGATATCTCTGCTCTAAGATTAAAGATTATATTTTACGCCACTATTACTTCCAACACCATTAGTACAGCAAATCCTCAAAAATATAGACCAATTTTTAAACTCCTTATTAGCGTGTCTGATTATGCAGTGAAAGTGTCTTATTATGCAGTGAAACATTCCATCAAATTCTAAGTGGCATTCAGACCAATACTTCATAGTTCATGTGTTTGCTGGATGTGTATTTGAGTCTACTGCTCCCACTCAAATCCCATTTTAAAACTGAGATGTTGAAACCAACTAAACATAACCTCTCCTAATCAGCTGCAGCACATGCTGTACAGTACTGTCCAGTTGGCAGTGTGCACACAAGAAAATATCCATGTCTTAGGCTTGAATGAACCCTCTAGCAGAAATGTAGCTTTGATCCGTCAACCATAGGGATAAATCATGGTGTAGAACCCAGAGTTACAGCACTTGTCCCACCTTTATTAACACCATAAAGGCACCTTTGAGCAATACTCTTAAACCCCAACTATTACAGTGGCCAACAGATGAGTCTTTTGTGATGAAACAGCTGAATTAAACTGGTAAACATCTTTATCATATACCTATAAATGACAGGCCAATATGCTTGGATAAAACACTAAAGAATAAATAGCAATACACCCTTGTGATATTTTTCGCGAACCGGTAATATTTTTCATACCACCTGAGTAAATGAATGTCACCTTGGTAATCAGCCAATCCATACATATGTTGTGACGTTACGGCACATGCGATCCTAGATATTGTCAATGTGTAATTTAATACAGTGGTCCCTCGCTATATCGCGGTTCCCCTTTTGCGGCCTTGCAGTTTCATGGATTTTTTTTTAGTGCAATTTTGCATGCTTTTTTTTTTAACAGCGCATTGTGTTCTGCGTCCTTATCAGGCGGGCCGGTCGCTGCACCGGTCGGCATCACCGCGATTGCTCTCACTGCCTCCGATGTGCTTACTTAGTCTGCGGGCTTGGTAAGCGCCGCAGCGGGCCAAACACACCGTCCCCCTGTCTGCTGTGCAGAGCTGCATCCAACTCCAGCAACAGGTCCAGAGACTACGCTCACTATTTTGATGCGCAGCGCCCGCTGCATGGTCTTAGTAACCGCAGCTGCAGAGCTCCGTGGCCATGACTTGGATTCTTTGCAGGTCCCGCATCCGTACCCCCGGAGGCAGTGAGCGCAGGGAGAGCACGCACATTGTGTTCTGCGTGTATTTATCATTTATAGGTATATGAACCCTTATCAAGTTGTTCACCAATGAATACGGCTTTTTACACCCTTCAGAAAACCATGCACCCTTCGGCCTCAGGGTGTATAAAGCCATATTCATTGGTGAACAACTTGATAACTGATAGTACTGGGGTGGGGGTAAACAACTAAAGTCCAATTATAGGAGTTATTCTGACAATACTCATGGGCAGAAAGCAGGGGTTACAA
The DNA here is from genome assembly GCF_902500255.1 of Thalassophryne amazonica. Taxonomy (NCBI): domain Eukaryota; kingdom Metazoa; phylum Chordata; class Actinopteri; order Batrachoidiformes; family Batrachoididae; genus Thalassophryne; species Thalassophryne amazonica. The sequence goes on from NC_047106.1 coordinate 82,258,944, forward strand.
TAATGGCCTTAAAAACCTGGAAAGTAATATTACAGTTACACAGATAACCCAGTCACCTGATCTTCAAGATCTGTATTATCATCCAAGTATCCCAGGCCTCCTTTCTGGAGTCGTGAGGCCACTTCCAGGATATCACTGCAGAGGTATTTCAGCAGCTCCGTATGGCCATCACAGGTCCTGAGGCCCAATTTGGTCTTACGGGTCAGATGTAGGGAGTGGAGGATGTCCTGGTACCTGCAATAAGAGGATTATTTTTGTATTAATCTCAATGCTCTCCTTTTCTGTCTCAAGTATTTACTTTTGTGGTTTTGTTCAAAGCCAGACAAACGCTGAAATTAGTCATATACTTTTGACTGTTTCAGGCTACTGCTGCCCATGTTTAAGGCCACAACTCAACAGTTGAACGCCTATCAAAAACGATCTGGCTACATAAGAAGTAAATCCAAAACACTTTCTTGTACAGGGTGTCCCAAAAAAAAAGCGCCACAAAATCATATGACTCCAATTCTGCAACGGCTAATCTGAATTCCTTCTTTTATCAGACATCAAGATATATGTGAGGAATTTCTTCTGATGTACGAGTACGTAGTTTGAGACTGATCCAATGAGGATGCTGCTTACAGTCGAGCAAAAAAGGGAAACTGGTAGAATTCTACTTTGAGACCAAGTCGAGGGTGCAAACCCAACGACACTATCAATGTCATTTTGCAGTTAGAAAATCTCCAAACAGAAAGACAATATGGAGGATTGTAAAGAAGTTTCAAACTGATAGAACTGATCACAATGTTAAAAAGGAGATCTGGATGAACCAACAGGAGTGGTGCACATATTGAGCACATCTTGTGAATGCTAAAACTCTTACAAACTGAGTTGGAATGAAAAACACCAGAGATAAAAATTCCCTAAGATATGCCTCAAGATGACATGACATATCAGTATCCAAAAGTGCACATATTTTCTATGGCTTTATTTTTGTGGTGCTTTTTTTTTGGGACACCTTGAATTTTGCAATCAACAAATGTCCATCTCTGCCTCTTTGTAACCTACGGTGTATTCAGAAAAGAAAGAAGAAAAAAAACAAAAAAAAACACAAACATCGCATACGTCTCAATAAGAATATGTGAGATATTTGGCGTCTCCGAATTCACTCCTGCTGTATTCACACACAGAGCAATGTAGAATTAATGTTCTACTGTGTGGTGCTCCACAGAAAAACAAATGTCCCTTGACCCCTTGGCCCAAATGACACTGGGGCTACTGGTAGCGCTCAGCTTAGCATGGCGTGACATTGTAGCACAATCCACAAACATGGCTGTTCCACGCTTTTGGGAGACAAACCACGCTTTAAGAATTTTTTCCTGGCCACATGAAAGGATGGGATAAAAACTGTGGTTATATGTTTTGAAGATGAAGAGCATTCTCACACTAATACACACACACACCACCGGCCTCGGAGGATGTTCATTCAGTTGCTTAATTTTGTAGAAAAAAGCAGATCAGACATGACAAAACTAAAGTCATTTCAAATGGCAACTTTCTGGCTTTAAGAAACACTATAAGAAATCAGGAAAAATAATTGTGGCAATCAGTAACGGTTACTTTTTTAGACTAAGCAGAGGGAAAAAAATATGGAATCACTCAATTCTGAGGAAAAAATTATGGAATCATGAAAAACAAAAGAACACTCCAACACATCACTAGTATTTTGTTGCACCACCTCTGGCTTTTATAACAACTTGCAGTCTCTGAGGCATGGACTTAATGAGTGACAAACAGTACTCTTCAATCTGGCTCCAACTTTCTCTGATTGCTGTTGCCAGATCAGCTTTGCAGGTTGGAGCCTTGTCATGGACCATTTTCTTCAACTTCCACCAAAGATTTTCAATTGGATTAAGATCTGGACTATTTGCAGGCCATGACATTGACCCTATGTGTCTTTTTGCAAGGAATGTTTTCACAGTTTTTGCTCTATGGCAAGATGCATTATCATCTTGATAAATGATATCATACCCAAACATCCTTTCAACTGATGGGATAAGAAAAGTGTCCAAAATATCAACGTAAACTTGTGCATTTATTGATGATGTAATGAGCCATCTCCCCAGTGCCTTTACCTGACATGCAGCCCCATATCATCAATGACTGTGGAAATTTACATGTTCCCTTCAGGCAGTCATCTTTATAAATCTCATTGGAACGGCACCAAACAAAAGTTCCAGCATCATCACCTTGCCCAATGCAGATTCGAGATTCATCACTGAATATGACTTTCATCCAGTCATCCACAGTCCACGATTGCTTTTCCTTAGCCCATTGTAACCTTGTTTTTTCTGTTTAGGTGTTAATGATGGCTTTCGTTTAGCTTTTCTGTATATAAATCCCATTTCCTTTAGGCGGTTTCGGTGAAACGTTGACTCCAGTTTCCTCCCATTCGTTCCTCATTTGTTTGTTGTGCATTTTCGATTTTTGAGACATATTGCTTTAAGTTTTCTGTGTTGACGCTTTGATGTCTTCCTTGGTCTACCAGTATGTTTGCCTTTAACAACCTTCCCATGTTGTTTGTATTTGGTCCAGAGTTTAGACACAGCTGACTGTGAACAACCAACATCTTTTGCAATATTGTGTGATGATTTATCCTCTTTTAAGAGTTTGATAATCCTCTCCTTTGTTTCAATTGACATCTCTTGTGTTGGAGCCATGATTCATGTCAGTCCACTTGGTGCAACAGCTCTCCAAGTTGTGATCACTCCTTTTTAGATGCAGACTGACGAGCAGATCTGATTTGATGCAGGTGTTAGTTTTGGGGATGAAAATTTACAGGGTGATTCCATAATTTATTCCTCAGAATTGAGTGATTCCATATTTTTTTCCCTCTGCTTGGTCTAAAAAAGTAACCGTTACTGACTGCCACAATTATTTTTCTTGATTTCTTATAGTGTTTCTTAAAGCCAGAAAGTTGCCATTTGAAATGACTATTTTGTGTCATGTCTGTGATCTGCTTTTTTTTCTACAAAATTAAACAACTGAATGAACATCCTCCGAGGCCGGTGATTCCATAATTATTGCCAGGGGTTGTATATATAGATTACAAGTAATCCAAATGTTTTCACATACATATGTATGTATAAACAGTCCACAAAAAAAAAAGTTTCTTCCCCCTTTCATTTTGTGGGCGCAACCTGAGATGATGTCACCATTCCTCACAGCTTGCGGTTTCTGAGTGTTTAGCAGGGGTTAAATCAAGCTACTTTCACCATGTTTATGACTTGATTTTGCTGGGTATATGGAACCAAAAATAAAGTGAAATGCATAAATTTTTCATAATTGTTATTTATTTAGAACAGTTAGCTCATTTGATATTTCATTTACTAGTGATACACACTTTAAGTATTAAGTCATTTGTTTTTTCCTTTATGGGCAGACCTTAGTGGCACCTGTACTATAACCAATAATTAGCATTTAACTGGGTTTCAGTTGAATACTCCTCCTGCTCCTTTTTTCTCCCTCGCTCACATACACACCTAAAAGTGTTATCTTGTCTTGGCTTTTTCTCTTTTTTTTTTTGGGAGAATATTGTCCAGCAGTGCAGTGCACACTGTCCAATTATTTTAAGATGGCAACTGAATGTTGAAATTTAAATAAGTTTGTATAATTTTATTTGGGTTAATTAATCATTATATTAACAAAATAATAGATTAAGCCAAAACAATCAATAGATTTTTCTATTTAAAAAAATCATTAAGTGTAGCCCTAGTTCTGATAAAATTTGCACAAAACAGCTGATGAGCTCAGGTGCACATTTTAAAGCAGTGTGTTAAGTTTGGAAAAGGTGTACATGGTGTGGAAACAATTCACGTATGAAAATAAAAAAAATTAATGGATAAAATAAGATTGCTTCAGAGATTGTTACATCATGCAACAAATGTGTTTAGACACCGAGTCATTTTCTGAGGGGAAAGCTGCTTTAAGAAGCAATGTATCACATACAATATGTCTGACGGATACCTGTTTTGTATCTTCAGTTTGAGTTCACTTTCTCTGACACCCTGTGGATGAAGGCTCTCCACCAATTCATCAAGCTCAGCTGGACTGTCACATATGAACCTGCATTCAAAGGAAAGACATTCAAAGCTATGGAACAATGAATCAAGATTGAAAATAGAAGCTTTAATACAAAAGCGGAATGGGATCATGCACTTACCAGAGGTTCTGTCCCTGTTTTGGAACAGTAGTTTCTATACAAACATCAGTTGCTGCTCCCAGCTGGGCTCCATCAGTAATTGCACCATCAATGCTGCCATCATCCTTTTCAGCTCCTACAGTACACAAATAAATTTGAAAAGCAATCAAACTGTCTGTCCAAATGGTAAGTGATTATTTAAATTGTTGAATATGCACATAAAGAATTATTACAACAATCTTGATTAAATGATCATTTTGTTATAAGAACAAGAATGGATCAGAGATCCAATAAAATCAAGTGTGTTAAGGTTTTGATTATGTCTAATAAAAATCTGAATTAAAATTCAATTTAAGATACAGACTGAACACAATGTTAGAATAGCAGTTTCACTGGCAGGTTTACCCTGACTAGAGACTCACCATCCTCATCTTCATCCATCTCAACTTCTGCTGGTTTGTCCTCAGGCAGGGGGGTGTAGCTGTAGTCAATGCTTTCATGCACCCAGCCCTTCTCAATGTACAGACCAGGGACCACGTCAGAGAAAAGCCAGTATCTGAACAGAAATATCACCGCAGTGCCAATAATTAACAAAAGGCACTCATTTGTTCTTCATCCCTGAGGACTCAAACAAAGCTTTTCTTCCATGTGTCTTCACTTCACCAGCAGGTTTTAATTGCAAAACAGCCACAAGGACTGCACCTGCATTTAGTCATTCATGAGATGTCAAGAAGGTATTGCGATGCAACACCAAATCACACTGCTGTGGAGCCACCTGTGGAGCTCAACCTTCTTCTCTGAACCATTAATAAGAAAGTTACTGAGAAGGTTGACCACATGCACCTTTGAGTCAACAAGGTAAGCCAAAAAATTTCACTGAAAATTATAGTGTAATACAAGAGATACGAATGTAACTACAGTTCTATGAATTCCGGATGACCGCCAGAGGGCAGTGCTTTAGCACCTGGATAATTACATGTGCGCAGCACAGAGGTCGAGAATATATACCAACAAAGTCACACCATTGAATGTGACCTGGGTGACGTCACTGGTTGTCTTTATATACCAGACGCACCCAGCGCTCGCTTTTTTTCGGAATGAACTCGCAAGACTGAGTGACAAGCAACTCTGGCGGTCATCCGGAATTCATAGAACCGTAGTTACATTCGTAACTCTCGTTCTATTTCATTCCTCCTAACCGCCAGAGGGCGGTGCTGTAGCACCTGGATGACTTAATACCAACAAGGTCACGAAGAGTCACACTCACCTCGCATCAGCAGTGGGGAGGAGGCAGACAACACCGCCAAAGTCACCGCAGCAGGAGCGGCCACATTCAGTCTGTAATAGCGGGAGAAGGTCCGGACGAAGCCTACGTAGCAGCAGCACAAATATCACTCAAAGGGACACCTCTCAGTGCAGCCCAGGAGGTGGACACCCCTCTGGTGGAATGGCACGTAACCTTAGGAGGCTGAAGACCTCTGGACCTGTATACTAGTAAAATGGCATCCACGACCCAATGCGAGAGTCGCTGCTTTGAGACAGCACAGCCTCTTTTGTGATCACCGTAACACACAAACAGGGCATCCGTTTTCCGGATCCCGGCAGTCGTACTAATGTACTGCTTCAACATTCGGACAGGTCACAGGGAACCTGAAACAGATAATCCTGGATCAGAATGCGGGACATACACAGCCAAGGAAACTGGCTGGTTAACATGAAAAGTTGAAATTCTCTTGGGTAAAAAGGACGGATTAGGCCACATGTAACCCCAGATCCGTCAGAATTCCATCGCAAACAGTCCCCAGCGACTGATAGGGCATGGAGCTCTCCCACCCGCTTAGCCGAAGACAATGCAAGTAGAAAGGCAGTCTTCACTGACACCCATTTAAGATCAGCACTTTCAACTGGTTCGAAAGGGGATAAGCTTAAACCAGGACTAGAGGAAGGTCCCATGAAGGTACGCGTGCAAGCTTTGGAGGCCGCAAACGTAGAGCACCTTTCAAAAAACGACACACTAAGAGGTGTGAACCCACTGACCGGCCATCAACGTAGACGTGCCGGGCAGAGATTGCAGCAACATAAACCTTCAAGGTAGCGACAAAGTCCTTTCTCCAGCAGTTCTTGTAAATATATGAGGAGAATAGGCACAGGGCAATGCTCCGGGTCTAACTTTTGTTTCTCACACCACTGCGCAAACAGCTTCCATCTGTTGTCATACAAAGCCCTGGTAGAAGCAGCACATGAATTAAGGATAGTCTGAACAACAGCCTGGTCACAAGAACTTAATGAGTCTGGTCCCTCAACGGCCACACATACAGTTGAAGACGTTCTGGGTGAGGGTGCCAAATCCTCCCCTGTAGCTATGACAACAAATCCTTCCTCTCCGGGAGAGCCCAAGGTTCTCCCTCGAGGAGTTTGTAAATCATGGGAAACCAAATCCTCCCAGGCCAGAATGGAGCAACCAGCAGCACCCTGTGGCTGCTCTGATCTATCCTGTGCAGTGTCAACATCAGCAGCGGGAGAGGAGGGAAGGCATAGAGGCGGCAATCCGGCCACGGGTGAGCCAATGCATCCTGCCCCAGCGGGCTGTCTGGTTCCAAGAGGGAGTACCATCGTGGGCAATGTGTCGAGGTGCCTGAAGCGAAAAGGTCCACTTCCGCTGCACCATATTTCTGCTAGATCATTTGGACCACAATCGGGTTCAGTCTCCACTCTCCCGGTGGTGGTGTCTGTCTGGAGAGTAAATCCGCTGCGCTGTTCTGTACACCAGGCAGATGAACTGCTCTGACACTCTGAAGGCGAGGCAACGCCCATAAGAGAAGCTTCCGAGTTTCTGCCAATGAGTGATTGGACCTGGTGCCCCCCTGATGGTTTATGTGATAGACTGTTGACGTGTTGTCCGACCAGACAAGAGCATGTCTTCCTCTCAAGGCCGGGAGGAAATGCTTGAGAGCCAGTCGCACAGCGCGAAGCTCCAGCACGTTTATGTGTTGGAGTCTCTCCTGGGGACTCCAGACACCCCTCACCATCCTGTGATTCCACACGGCCCCCCAACCTTTGAGTGATGCATCTGTAACAACCACCTCTCGGCGAGAAGGAACAGAGCCTAGAGGGACACCCTTGCAGATGAAGTCCGCGTTCCCCCAGGGTTTGAGGTGCAGAAGGCACTGGTTGGAGAGTCGTACAAGCCTGTGCTGATGCAACTTTGAGTTAAGGCCTAGGTTGTTGATCCAAATCTGTAGGGGACGTAAGAACAGAAGTCCCAAAGGTACCACTAGCGACATTGCAGTCAATTTGCCCATCAACCGGAGCAGCAAACCAAAAGGCAGCGTCACAGCCCGTTGAATGTGTGAGACGAGACGAATTACATTGTCCACTCTCTGCGGGGATGGCGATGCAGTCATAGTCAAGGAGTTGACAGCAATGCCGATGAAGGTCATTTGTTGACTGGGAACAAGAGAACTCTTTGCAAAGTTCACTGTGAGTCCTAAATGAGAGACATGGTTCAGTAGAAGAGATGTGTCGTTGTGCGCCTGCTCCTGAGTTGGAGAGCAGACAAGCCAATCGTCTAAGTAGGGTAGGATTCTTAATCCAAGAGCTTGCAGTGGGGCTAGTGCTGCAGCCATACATCTGGTAAATGTATGAGGGGCAAGAGAGAGGCCGAAAGGAAGCACCCTGAACTGGTATGCCTGACCTTCGAAAGCAAAGCGGAGAAACTACCTGTGATGAGACGCCACTGGCACATGGAAATAGGCGTCTTTTAAGTCGACACTTGTGAACCAGTCTCCTGATGTGATAGTTTGAAGGACGTCTACTGTGCGGAGCATGTGGAACTGCAGCACTTTGATATAACAATTCAGACGTCGGAGATCGAGGATAGGACGAAAGCCGCCATCCTTCTTTGGAACAAGGAAGTAAACTGAATAGAACCCCCTGAGCTGGTCTGAACTGTGAACTGGCTCTATGGCCCCCTTCTCCAGGAGTTCCAAAATCTCCCGTTGTAGGGCAGCAGACTGCACTGAGTTGGAAACAACAGTCATCCTCACCCCATTGAACTTTGGAGGACGACATCTGAACTGAATTCTGTAACCTTCGAACAAGGTTGAAATGACCCATGGGTCTTGAACTTGAGCCTTCCAGTGGCTGAGTTGATTTCGTAAAAAACGGCTGGGATCCAAACACTGGCAGTCAGACCCGACCACCTCTGCCTCGCATCCCTGAGGACCTCTGGGCGCGATTACTGGAAGCTCTGCGAAACCGTTCAGTTCTCGGGGGTCTACCCGAAGGCTCACGAAAGGCAGGCTGCTGGGAGAGCTGGCCCTCAACTGCAAAAGCACGTTCAGCTCTGGGAGTCAGCGGAAGCCTGGATGTAGAGTGAAAAGCTGTAGCACGTCTGACTGGCTGAGGTCTGGAAGACTGGTGTAGGTCAACAAACTGTTGCCGAGATTTACTAGCCTCAACAGCACGCTCCAAAGTTTGTTGGGCCGCAGGTCCAAATACTTGGCCTGGAAGAACCGGCAGCGAATGGAGTGTGCCTCTGCAGGATTCGGATAGGGGGGACTGCGCAAGTCACACCTGACGTCTAGTGATGGTAAGGGTTGACATCAGTCTGCCAAACTCTCTGGACATATAAGCAAAGGTTTGGAGTGAGGCATCACTAAGACTTTGCGTAGCATCATCAACCTCTGCCTCCCTCAAAGACTTTGAGAGAGCAAGGGCTAAATGGGACAGTGAGTTGCCTAGGCGACCGATGCGAGCAGCTATGTCATAGCTTATGGTGAGGAGGTCATCAGTGACCCTACACTGAGGACGTGGGCAGCGGGCATCCGGCCGAGCAGCATCAGCTGGAGCCACAACCAGGTTCACAATAATGCTGTCAACGGCGGGCATACGGTTCAGACCATACTGCGCTGAATCATACAGAGCTAAGGGCTCTGCAGTCCTGTGATAGATGGGTCAATGATTTGGGGTCCGCCCAACATCGGTGGAGCTCCTCGATATATGGTTGTGAAACAGGAACGTTGAACTCAGGCTTCTGAGTGACTTTGAAAAAAGCACGTGAAGCGGTGGATTCCGCAGGGGGCTTGTCGACCCCAAGCCTGGATAAAGCCAACTGAACAGCTTGCTTGACAAAGGATAGTCCAGGTCCGGTTTGCGGCATGGACTCGGTATGAGAGCCCACTAATGAATGGCTTGGAGAAAGACCCCTCTTATCCTCCACACAGTTTATATCACTTGTCATGTACAAGGAATCAGTTGGAGCAATAGACACGACATCTTCCTCCCGCTGAGTAACTACATTGGTCTGATCAGCCTCATTAGGGACAACAGGAACTGTCACTGCATCCCTAGGCTGTAGATTCAGAAACAAGGACTTAATCTGAGCAAACTCAGAAGTCAACGTTCCGACCTTTTCAGCCAAAGCATGGTCACGAGTAACCTTCTTAGCAGAAGGGGTTCCTGCATGTGGGCGTTTACGGCGCTTTGGTTCCTTCCTGGGGCTGGAGGCCAAAGTCGCACTATATTCCACTTTCCAATGCCGCAAGTCTAGCAGATCTCTCTGCCAGTGGCATGCTGGCATAATTAAGGCAGGCATCACCAGTCAGGGCTTCCCTCAGGTGTCCGATCCCAAGACAGGAGGGGCAAAACATATGTCCATCATCTGGGCTCAAGGGAGCCAAACAGGTACCACAGCCATGTAACAAAGGCCCTGTCAACATTGTGGACTGCGTGCAGATGGCTAACGCAAGCCCTGATGATTGCAAATGGAAAGACAAAGCGTGAAGCACTCACAGCCGCAGACTCGACACGAGGCGTGAAGCACTCACAGCCGCAGACTCGACACGAGGCGTGAAGCACTCACAGCCGCAGACTCGACACGAGGCGTGAAGCACTCACAGCCGCAGACTCGACACGAGGCGTGAAGCACTCACAGCCGCAGACTCGACACGAGGCGTGAAGCACTCACAGCCGCAGACTCGACACGAGGCGTGAAGCACTCACAGCCGCAGACTCGACACGAGGCGTGAAGCACTCACAGCCGCAGACTCGACACGAGGCGTGAAGCACTCACAGCCGCAGACTCGACACGAGGCGTGAAGCACTCACAGCCGCAGACTCGACACGAGGCGTGAAGCACTCACAGCCGCAGACTCGACACGAGGCGTGAAGCACTCACAGCCGCAGACTCGACACGAGGCGTGAAGCACTCACAGCCGCAGACTCGACACGAGGCGTGAAGCACTCACAGCCGCAGTAATAACATGATGCTCACAGCCGAAAAACTCACAGCCCAAGTGCTAAGTCACTTAGAGCAACGACAACACTAGCTGCTAGCGGAGCTGTTAAACTTAGCAAATGGCGGCAGTGCAGACGAAGTACTTCAAGAAGTGGAAAACACTCACGGCAAGCCCAACACAGTACACTATACTGGTTCTGATACACACACTACCACGTAGTTAACGGGGTTAGTGACAACTAAACAAGTAGCCAGCTTTCATCGAAACAACACAGCTAATGTGCACAGAGGAAAATACCCAGCAGGGCAGCGGCAAAGGCGCGCACCCGGCGTTTAGGAAGGTGTACTCACGACAGGCATCAAAGAATACAAAAAACGGTGAAGCCGTGTCTCGCAGCCTCTGGAGGATGTGTGCAGTGCACGTAGCTCCAACCGAAGGTGGGTTGCGAGGCTACAAGCGAGAGCGGCAATTGCAGCTAAATGCATTTTCAACCTCTAAGAATGCGAGAATGTAGAAAAGCAGCGAGCGCTGGGTGCATCTGGTATATAAAGACAACCAGTGATGTCACCCAGGTCACATTCAATGGTGTGACTTTGTTGGTATATATTCTCGACCTCTGTGCTGTGCACATGTAGTTATCCAGGTGCTAAAGCACCGCCCTCTGGCGGTCAGGAGGAATGAAATAGAAACTGATTTTTAAACACAAAGCAACAGGTGCTGAGTCAATGGAATCTAATGCTTTGTAGTGAAAACAAATTTAAGGTTGTGGAGAACATTAACAAACATTGCAGCTGTACCATCAAACACATCCTATGTGTGCACCACAAACCTGTTATGATTTCTGTCTGTGCCCAGCGGAGTCCTGCGCATGACAAGTTTGGCTTTGGTTATACCTTCATGAAAGTTTCGCTCTGCAGCTGCCTTCTGCCTTCGTATCCGTTCCTCTTCTGCCTCCCTCTCCATGCGCTCTGAGGACAACAAAACACTTATCAATCAAGACAGTACAGACTGATTTTCAGTGACAGTGTAGTTAACAGTTATCTGTCCCCATGTAGCTCTAAATGACATTAAACAAAAGCAATCACTGGTGGCGATTCAACAAGAAAGATCCTTTGGCTTCTCCCGTTTTCACTTTTCACTCTGGGTGCTGCAGCAAATCAGAAGTGGATCTGCATGTTGTTTTGGCACAGGTTTTATGCTCTATGCCATTCTTGACATAACTCCACATTACATGGAGAATGAGTAGATATGCACAAAAAAAAAAAAAAAAAAAAAAAAAAAATCAGACTCAACTGTAATGTGTCAGATAATACTATGTAGACAAAATACACTGAACAAAAATATAAACACTTGTTTTTGTTCCCATTTTTCATGAGCTGAACTCAAAGGTCTAACACATTTTCTATATACACAAAAGACTTATTTCTCTCAAATATTGTTCATGAATCTGTTTAAATCTGTGTTAGTGAGCACATCTCCTTTGCCAAGCTAATCCATCCCACATCACCGGTGCTGCATATCAAGATGCTGATTAGACAACATGATTATTGCACAGGTGTGTCTTTAGCTGACCGCAATAAAGGCCAGTCTGAAATGTGCAGCACTGCATTATTGGGTGGGTTTCAGAAAACCAGTAAATATCTTTTAGAGACGGCTTATGGTAGAGAAATAAACTTAAGCTCTGGTGGACATTCCTGCAGTCAGTATGCCAACTGCACAGTCCCTCAACAAAAACTTGCGACATCTGTGGCATTGTGCTGTGTGATAAAACTGAGCATTTTAGAGTGGCCTTTTGTTGTGGCCAGCCTAAAGCCCCATTTACACACAGACGGTAAGAGCTCCCGGAAGCGACCCGGAAGAGTTTCTGCCGTCTTAAGGATCACACGCCGTTGTTAACACCAGCACTAGGGGGCGTGGCTTAGTTCCGGCTTTACCGGGAATCGTCGAAAAAATTACTCAACATGTCGAATAATTCCGGGAGCACTCCCGGAGACCTCCCATGACGATAGCGACAAGGCGAACAACGGCGTTTGATACTTTTTAAATCGCCGTTTCATCCTGCCGCTTCCTGTAGTGCCGCAGTTCTTGTCGCGCCACGATGACCAATCAGGGACTGAATATGTAGTGACGTGGAGATGTGAACATGTCCTGTATCTGGTAGCAGCCTGTGAGCAGGACTTATGCCTCTTTTGTCCTTTATTTTACAATCATGACAGTTTTTGGAGCGAGCAGCAGCACCACAGCAGCGTGGAGCAGAGTTTATTTTTATTTTACGTGCGTGCGTGAATCGTCCTGGAGATTATTTTGCTTATTAGCTACACAGCTGTATAATAAAGCAAATGGTGACTGGCTTCTAAACACAATTATGACAGTTTTTTGGGGGAAAGAGCGGAGGAGCAGCCCCACAGCAAACAGCAGCGGGGAGCGGAGTTTCTTTTTTTTTTACGTGCGTGCGAGCGAATCGTTTGTAGAGAATATTTTATTAATTAACTACACAGATGTATAATAAAGCAAATGGTGACTGGTTTCTAAACACAATTATGACAGGTTTTTTTGGGAAAGAGCGGAGGAGCAGCCCCGCAGCCAACAGCAGCGAGTAGCGGAGTTTCTTTTTTTTACGTGCGCACGCTCCACCCTTTTCCACCGCGAAAACAGCCGGAACTACCGCAAACTTTGGTCTACGTACTACTCGCCGAAAAAACCGTCTATGTGTAACCTGGGCTTACGGCCGAGTTTACACGGCAGGATAATTAGGCCGATATCAGACCCGATTTTCTCCTTCCGACAATCTTAAGGACGCCCAGACAATCGTGATGACGTTAAAGTTAATCTTATCAGATATTCCTGCCGTGTGTGGTGTGTTAAGAGCGCTCTGATCTGCTCGGAACGACGTCAGGAGCGCTCCGATCACAAATCGGGGATATTCAACATGTTGGATTTTTTTGGCCCAATATCGCAGTGTGTGTTGTGTCCTCCAACCAAAACGAGCACGCAGCCTGCTGAATGTGACATGCAGCCAATCAGAAAGTGGGGTGACGGACATACGAAGTGGAAAATAAAATCAAAACAGCTGTTCTGACTTACCAGAAAGTCCAGTGGTCGCATTGTCTCCACTCCTTTAAAGAACACCCTTTCTTTTTCTTTGTATCTTTTTTTTTCCCCTCTGTTTTAAATAGTCCACAAAGTACCTCCGTTTGTTTACTCTGAAGTCACGTTTAATCTCAAGAGATTTTGCGAGATTTCCTGTCTGAGCTGTAAATGTTCGTGCGTGAAATCTGTTCGTGTGTAGTGGTGGTGTCCTTACCGTGTGGCTGAACATCTCACACACACACCGTACGACCAAACTTGTTAGATCCATGATTTTTTTTTATCTTCACGTGTGTGGTGTCTCAGGTTTTGGAAACCTAAAGATAATTTTAAAATCCTGTCGTGTGAACCAGGCTTAAGGCACATCTGTGAAATAATCATGCTGTCTAATCAGCATCTTGATATAAGACACCTGTGAGATGGAATGGATTACCTCGGCAAAGGAGATGTGCTGTCTAACTCAGATTTAGACAGATTTGTGAACAATATTTGAGAGAAATAGGTCTTGTGTATACAGAAAATGTTTGGGATCTTTTTAGTTCAGCTCATGAAAAATGGGAGCAAAAACAAAAATGCTGCATTTACATTTTTTGTTCTATGTACATTCTGAACTTCATTAACTATCAGTTTCGCCATCAAGCTCACCTTTGTTTTGCCTGTCCAGCTCCTCCTTCTCCTTTTTAGCCTGGATGGCCATCAACCGCCTGTTTTTCACTGAACTAATCATGTCCTCTGGCTCAGCTTCCCCCTTTAATTCCTTTTTGACCTCCTTATTAAGCCCCTCTTTCTTCTTCTCTGCTTTGGCAGTGGCTCCCTCTTCTTTAACTAAAGGAAACAAGAACATGGGGAAAAAAAACAAACAAAAAAAAAAAACAATACTTTACAAAGCTACACAATTTCACTTACTTCCTTAAAATGACTGACTATTGTTACTATGAAATAAAGTGTGTGTCAGAAATTGGTTTATCATCAAGCGTTCTTAAAAACAAATTTTAATTAAATTTGTTAGAGGGTTTGCCATAGCCTGTTTATAAACTGGACAAAGCCTGTGCAACGTCACCCATAGAAGAGACCCAGAACAGCAACAACAATATGAAGTCCCTATCTGCGTATCGCCATGTTAGCAGCAGCAGTGCTCGTTCATGTGAAAAAAGAAGCCCCAACACACCCCTCTCTTCAAGTCCGAACCAGCTTGTTCTAATATTTATTTCATTCATTTAAAAGAAAGAAAAAAAAAACAAAAAAAAAAAACAAAAAAAAAAAAGAAAAGCAGAAATAATGTATAATGTATATGAAATAAGAGGCAGGTGTTTATTAAATCATTTTTGGGGGGGCTGCACAGTGAGTGTTCCATTTCATTTGGTGTGGACATTAAAAGTTATGAGCAACTTATTTTCCTCAGTAATCACGCATTAAAGGACTTAATGGATCAGGCGACCCATAGCTACTAAAAGTACTATGCCATTAGCATGCAACATTAAACCCAACCCGTTTCCTTCTGGGTGAATATTGCAGTAGGGAGGTTTTACATCAGGGGTGGGCAATAGCGTGTCATGAAATGCCAAGTCCATACAAGTTTTCCTTGCTACCAATCACCTCAGCAGATGATTTTATTGATCAGGTGTTCAAAGCCTCATTTTCACCGAGCAGTCCAGCACACTATTTTATGCGTTTTCACATCCAGATTTAGTAACGGGTGCCAAAATAGCCGACTCATACCATACCACTTTTTCATCACCCTTCGGCTGGGGCCCAAAAATTATGAACCGGTAACAAAAGGGAGACAGGTAACGCGCTGCTGTGCATCGATTGGCTCAGCAGCTAATGAAAGCTGTAGTCCTCATGTGAACAGTTCAGACTGCTTCAAATATTAAAACCATTCACACAGAGTAAATATGAAGTTTTAAACTTACTAGTGATATAATTTCAGTCAGACTCACCATGACAACCTGATAAAAATGTAGCCACATAAAGTGTCCGGTATTTTGGAAGACTATGTCCTTGCCGTAGCTGAAGAAACGCAGCATTTTTTAAAGAAGTCCATCTGTGTTTGTTTGCTCTAGATTTGTTTCTCGCCCTAAACCCAAGGATGCTGGTACTTTATTCTACAACAACAAAATTAACTTATTACCTGAGGCCAAGCTATGGCCATCAGGTATTGTGAAGACTTATTAACGGCTTGCAGACAATTCCGTTTGCATAAATTTTCATTAATAGTTTGCAGATTATTCACATTTTGCAGTAGTTTTGGGGGTCAACAGCATGCAGTCCAGATATGCTTCAAATCTAAGAGTCACTTCTTGATAAAAAGAAAAAAAAAAAAAATTGCATTTTGCAGTATCAACTGCCTATCTGCCCCCCATAAGTTTCATTCGGATTGACAACTTTAGGAAGCTGTTCAACCATCAACAGCAACACAAACACATACTGTGATGTGTATACTGGGGAAAAATGAATTGAAAGACACTAGAAAGTTCTACCACTTCTGTTGAAAAAAGTGAAATGTGTTAAACTACTGCCGTCAACTTCTTTTCCTGAGTTTGCTCTACAATAAAAACATTTTAATGTCAAACAGCAACAGCTACATGTTAAAAGAACAGGAAAGACTTTTACTGTGAAATGTATACCATTATTTGACATTTTAGCAGTTTTTGAGTTGAGCAAATTTTGGTTATGATCTGAATCTGTTAACTTCCACCCATCCATCCATTTTCTTCCGCTTTATCCGGAGTCGGGTCGCGGGGGCAGCTCAAGCAAAGCCGCCCAGACCTCCCGATCCACACACACACCTCTTCCAGCTACTTCGGGGGAACCCCAAGGCGTTCCCAAGCCACCCGAGAGATGTAGTCCCTAATTTCCTTGAATCTTTATCTTAAATTTCTTCAAAATTCAAATGGTTCTTCTTTCATCTCCCTCAAATATTCTCACTCCAATCTGCCACACAGACCTGAAGCAATAAATGAATCGACTGCCATTCTGGAGAAAACAATGGACGTCTAGTTTCAAATATACATTTTAAAACCATGGTGACTTGAGTACCATATAATCATTGCATCCACTCCAGAGATATTACAAGAACATATTGCAGGGTTAAAACATGTCTGATTCAACATTACATTATTACAGCATGTAATATTCTATTAATTTGCTTTATTACCTTTATCCTCCATTTCCTTACGCTGTTTCTTCTCAGCCCTCTTGCGATCATTGACCTCCTTGAGCATCGCTAACCGCTCCTTCCACAGCTCAGCTGACCGTTGGTGCATTGCATCAACATGGTCTTCAACTGAGTACGTCATAAGGATGCGGTGGCAAAGCGCAACCAACAGGTTGACCTTCTCCTGGGGGCTGAGTTCAAACACCTCAACTGTCTCAAGTTTTTCCAAGAACTCACTGGACACTACATCATCGAAACTCCCCATAGAATCAGAATCCTCTGAACTTTGAGTACTCTCTTCACCATGAGCGTCACATGGACGCAAGCACAATCGTGCCAACTCTGATGCTGAATGCATGGTAAGTGGAATCTCAGATAAGGGCATGTCAAGCTCACGGTAGCCTTCTGCCAGCTCATCCTGTAACAGCGTCTGGAGCAACACCACCAATACACGGTTCAAGTAGAGGAACCCAGTCCCTTCTCCAGCCAATGCTTCCATCAGAGCTACTGCTGTAATGGGATATTGGTCATCTGGCATCAGGAGACCCGCATAACAGTTAAGGAAGTCCACCACCATAGCAACATCACCAAAAAGAGTGTTGGGCAACCCCTCAGGCATGTCAACAAGTTTGAATGCTGGCAGAGATTTTCCACCTTGGATGTCCTGATCCTCATATCTGCGCGATTGTTCACGGCGAACCAACATCTCCTTCTCGCGTCTCTCTTTGGCCTTCTCTCGCAGTTTTTCTTTGAGTTCTTCACGCTTTTTCTTCATCTCTTCCTGCTTCTCCTCTTCACTCATGGCTGCCCATCGCTTTTTTTGCTCCATAAGTTCCCACCGTTTCTGCACCAGCTCCTTGAGCTCCTCTGGCAGTCGGCCCCGATCATCTGGAGACAAGGCCTTAGCAGCCTTGGAGATCATGCATGAAAGGGAGCTTTTTTTGTCCTCTTTGCCCTTATTCTTCTTATAATAACATAGGAGGTGGAGAGCCACAGGGTGCAACGGCTTTCCAAGTTTAGGTGTGGCCATTATAGTACTGCGGGCTCTCTTCCTTGGGCTTCCAGCACAAGTGCTCTTTGCCAGATGCAGCAGAGTCATCTGCTTCATCTTTGGTGTCTTACTGACAAGTTTGTCATCTTTCTTAGAGGCTTTTAGGACATTGCTCTTTCCAGACTTCTTCCCTTCCTTCTTATCTGATTTTTTGCCAGATTTTGAAGTGGAGGGAAATGAGTTTCTGGTTTCTCCCTTTAAAGCACTGCCCACATTCTTTACATTGAGTGAGGAACCATTCATTTTTATCTTCTGAAATAAAGACAACATGACATCATGAGATTTACAGTGAACATCTCAATCTTCAGTCAAGCATTATAATGTAAATATGTATGCATTAGCTAACCTGCACATGGACCCAGATGTTGGGAGTAATGGGCACAGTGACAGCACTGTTATTCCTTTTCATTTGTTCTCCTGTGTCATTTTCAGAATCCTCACCCACTGAGTCAAGTGGCTTAGGCCTCTTGAAAAGTTTAGCCTCATGAGATGACACCCTTTTACGTTTGGTGGAAGGATTTTCAGCTAAAAACTTGACAAACAAATTATAAGTGAATAACGGAGAGAAGGGGCTTCCTCTCCCAATCTTTCAAATCAAGTTACAGGAAGGAAAATACAATTACTTTTTGTGGATCAAGGAGGAAGTCACTGAATTTGCTGGGCAGGTTAAACTTTTTCACCATCTCATCTTCAACCACCCAGGGGGCGCTCTCTCCCATTCCCAGCCTCAGCGCGTAGTGTCTAATGAAGTAGCGCACGATTTCCTTGGTTGGAGGCCGCTCAGTTCTGTAAAGACTATCTGCTGGGACATCACTGATTACCTAAAAAAGAAAGTTTGAGAGCACCAACATCAGTTCAACAAAAATGCAAACTCCGCAAATACTTCACACTAGCGATGCACAATTTTATGGGGAAAATATCAGTACTGGCCGATAAAAGCTTTAAAAACTGTTTGCAGATATGAAAATTTGTGCAAATAAACTATCCTATGTTTCACATTCAAACTACAACTACATACTCCCTTAAAGGCTAAGTGTGACATTAGCGGCTTATAGTTTAAGACATAAACTGTCGTGATTAACGGGGTAGCAGAAATACATTATCGAGCAGGGAGATATGGCAAACAAAATCAAAATTTAGCTGCCCCCCATTTAGAGATTTCAACATTAAACAATATAAAATTTGATAATGTAGCCAGTTTGAAGAGTATAATGACTGAAGCCTATAGAAACATCTATAGAAGCATTTTAACTTCAGCATACTTTGTGTGTATATATACACGAGGTCTGTTAGAAAAGTATCCGATCATTTATTTTTTGCAAAAACCATATGGATTTGAATCACGTGTGATTGCATCAGCCAAGCTTGAACCTTCGTGCGCATGCATGAGTTTTTTCACACCTGTCGGTTGTGTCATTCGCCTGTGAGCAGGCTTTGTGTGAGCAGTGGTCCAACCCTCTCGTCGGATTTTTATTGCGAATAAATGTCTGAACGATTTGGAGCTTTGCTGCATCAAATTTTTACAGAAACTGTGAGATCTCCAGGTGGACACCATTCGGAAACTTCATATGGCTTTCAGTGATGATTTTATGGGGATTACACAGATTAAGGAGTGCTCCAGCCAGTTTAAAGACGCAACCGACAGGCGTGAAAAAACTCACACGCGCACGAAGGTTCAAGCTTGGCTGATGCAATCACACGTGATTCAAATCCATATGGTTTTAGCAAAAAATTAAAAAAAAAGGTTGGATACTTTTCTAATAGACCTCGTACGAGGTCTGTCCATAGAGTATAGGACCTTTTTATTTTTTCAAAAACTATATGGATTTCATTCATATGTTTTTACGTCAAACATGCTTGAACCCTCGTTCGCATGCGTGAGTTTTTCCACGCCTGTCGGTGACGTCATTCGCCTGTGAGCACTCCTTGTTGGAGGAGTCGTCCAGCCCCTCGTCGGAATTCCTTTCTGAGAAGTTGCTGAGAGACTGGCGCTTTGTTTGATCAAAATTTTTTCTAAACCTGTGAGACACATCGAAGTGGACACGGTTCGAAAAATTAAGCTGGTTTTCGGTGAAAATTTTAACGGCTGATGAGATTTTGAGGTGATACTGTCGCTTTAAGGACTTCCCACGGAGTAAGACGTCGTGCAGCGCTCCCAGGCGCCATCATCAGCCTGTTTCAAGCTGAAAACCTCCACATTTCAGGCTCTATTGATCCAGGACGTCGTGAGAGAACAGAAAAGTTTCAGAAGAAGTCGGTTTCAGCATTTTATCCGAATATTCCACTGTTAAAGGAGATTTTTTTAATGAAAGACGTGCGGGCGGATTGCAGCGTCAGCTCGCAGCCGCCACGACACTCTGCCACAGGAAAAAACACCTCCGTTGGAAGCCTCAAGGACAAGTTGGAACATGTCCAGCTGTTAAACAATTTCTCATAAACTCACTCCACTGAAAACCAGCTTAATTTTCCGAACCGTGTACACTTCGATGTGTCTCACAGGTTTAGAAAAAATTTGATCAAACAAAGCGCCAGTCTCTCAGCAACTTCTCAGACAAAGGAATTCCGATGAGGGGCTGGACGACTCCTCCCACAAGGAGTGCTCACAGGTGAATGACGTCACCGACAGGTGTGGAAAAACTCACGCATGCGCACGAGGGTTCAAGCATGTCTGACGTAAAAACATATGAATGAAATCCATATAGTTTTTGAAAAAAATAAAAAGGACCTATACTTGATGGACAGACCTCGTATATTTCATTTTAAAGAACATTTAACTGTGCATAAAGTATGTCTGCATTGACGACAACAGCTTACCTTGCAACTTATTAAAAAAAGTTTATATGTGCATCGCTGCTTTTTAGGTAACCAAACCAGTTCATAATGGATGTCATTCCTTTTCAGATGTCAATTTGATCAAGCTTATTATCATCAGTATGCTGTAAACAGCCTAGAGGCATTTGCAGTATTTGCTGGGATGTCTCTAGCTGAAGGACAACCACTGGCAAATGAAGAGTTTGACAAATTTCTGTTGCGGTTTTTCGTTGGACTGAGGAAAGCAGATGGCAATCTGTACACGAAGAAGTCAGTGCGCGGGGTCAGATAAGGACTCCACTGTTAAGACTGTTCAACAACAATCTCTTTTTGCAAGTTGACTGAAAACAATTTTGGACTGGACTGCTATTTAAAGTTCACATTCGACTGTTTGGAACCTCTTGACCTCAAAGGATCAGTGACGCACACCAAAATCTAAGGCCCTTCTCACTTGTTTATAAATGATCAAATAAGCTGATCGTCTGCCCATTTGATTTTTGGTCTATCCCTATTTGATACACTATCGATTTTCCAAGCTTTTCCACCTACAAACAATGGAGAGGTCTAATTTTTAATCATAGGTACACTTCAACTGTGAGAGACAGAATCTACAAAAAAATAATAATAATTCAGAAGATCATATTGTATGGTTTTTAAATAATTTGCATTTTACTGCATGAAATAAGCATTTGATCACCTACCAACCAGCAAAGATTTTGGCTCTCACAGACCTGTTTTTTCTTAAGAAGCGCTCCTATTCTGCACGCTTTACCTATATTAATTGTACCTGTTTGAACTTGTTACCTGTATAAAAGACATCTGTCCACACACAATCACACGCCAACCTATGCACCATAACAAAGACCAAAGAGCCGTCTAAGGACACCAGGGACAAAATTGAAGCCCTACACAAGACTGGGATGGGCTCCAGGACAACAGACAAGCAGCTTAGTGAGAAGGCAACAACTGTTGGCACAATTATTAGAAAAAAGAAGAAACAAGATGACTGTCAGTCTTTCCCAGTTTTGGGCTCCATGCAAGGTCTTGCCTCGTGGGGTAAGGATGATTCTGAGAAAGCCCAGAACTACACGGGAGGACCTGGTCAATGACCTGAAGAGAGCTGGGACCACAATCGCAAAGATTACATTAGTAACACACTACGCCGTCATGGTTTAAAATCCTACAGGGCAGCAAGGTCCCCCTACTCAAGCCAGCACATGTACAAACCCATTTGAAGTTTGCCAGTGACCATCTGGATGATCCAAAGGAGGCAAGGGAGAAGGTCATGTGGTCAGATGAGAACAAAATAGAGCTTTTTGGTATCATCTCCACTCAGTGTGTTTGGAGGATGAGAACAACCCCAAGAACACCATCCCAACCATGAAGCATTGGGGTGGAAACATAATTTCTGGGGTGCTTTTTGTGCAAAGTATTGAAGTTGTTCCTCTTTCAAACTGCAACATATTGAAGGGAGAAACAAGGATAAAAATGGGCAAAAAAAAAAAAAAAAAAAAAAGAAAATCAGAGGGGTCGCCGTAGGCCCCAGCCGGGTCCAGGGGCAGTGCTCCTGGTGGGGGCCCACAGTTTTGAAGTTTAAAAGCATTTTGGGGCCACTAGAGACCCAATTTCATGAATTTTCATTTCATACTTTTGTATGTTGGGGTATGTGAAACCTGACTGCAATAACAGAATCTGTCCATGTAGACCTTCAGCGATACCTGCTTAGAGCCATAGCATATCAGCTTAGGACTCCGGCAAGGACGGTCGCATTCCTCCCCTCTCCTCTTTTCTGTTCTCCATCTCGGCTCTGACCTTCAAAGTCCCATCTTCACCAGACTGTGAATTCTTCAAATTAAGATTTGGATTAACCATGGAATTGATCAACTGGTCTCTCAGAGCTATTGACACCATTTTTTTTTTTCAATAAGGAAATCAGGGCTGGGGGACCCTGAATGCCCTGATGGAACCTACCCAGTGGGCTATGCTCTCGACGCCTGAGAGAGATGGAGTGTGGCATGCTTGGCTCCACACTCTGTGGAAGACATTGAGAATTTATTTCTATTTGCTTTTATGGTGGGAGGTTTGGTGCTGATTGGTTTATGTGCTGCCCTGACCTACAGAAACATTAGCAAGACGGCTGCTAACATCTCGTCCCCTCATCTGTCCGTCATGATTAATGAGTTGGGCAATGCCGTGTAATCTCAGACTGCGTGAACTCTTGAACTGAAGCGCAAAATGAATACCACCTTGGAGCATATTGCTGCATTGCAAAGGAATGTGCTGCTGAGGACTGGAGAATATTCTTCAAAATTTGAACTCTAGATGGTCAGAGATGCAGTAAATGGAATTCTGTATCTCTCTGCCTAACATCAACATGGCAGCCTTATCGGCTCATGAAGGTCAAATGCCCTGCTCTTCCCCCCAGAAGAATCTGCGGCCCTTGGTGAAGGAATTCAGCTCCCCCTTCTCATCTATCCCCCCAAGCCAGCTGTTGCCTAGCAACGTCAGACTTTACACCCACACGGGACAGAAACTTAACTCATCTGCACCAATGCATGTCTCCCTCCCTCCATCCTTATTACTCCCCTCCTTGTCTCTCCACTCCCCTCACCCTGGCTTCCTGTCACATCGAAGGCAGCGCAGTTTTTACTGCTGCTGCAGCCTTCACCCACTTTGAATCCAATTCAGATGACGGACTGTTTCAAGTTTAGTGCACATAAACAATGTCAAATGTGTATGTTGTCTTTAATTCTGATGTGTGCCATTATTACAGTAAACTAGTAATAATTGCGGACTAATTGCTGTATTTTGTCTGAGGTAATTGGAGTGTAAACGTAATTTCATTGTTGCACTCGTGTAATAATGACAATAAATCTCATCTCTTATGTACTTACTATAAAGACCATAGCATTGGACAGATATCACTGAACTTGTCAAAACTATTCTTTAAGTGTCTTTCCTTAACCTGCAATGAGCTTTGAAATATACTGAAACTTCATTCAAGTATGTGTACACCATTTAAAGAGATTAAAACCTATCAAAACAAACTGTGGTATAAAAGTGATTTTATTAATATTTACATGTAAAGCGTATGCTTACAAATTATTGCCCCATAATAAATTCTGAAATCACACCATGTGAGTTTGTACCCAAACTACTTATGTGAGTCAGCAGGAAAACACCATAGGCACATACAGCATACTAACATTAAAAAAGCACACATCCTGTGCACCGGCTATACCACAGTCTATGAAATTAACCAAAATAAAAATAAAATGGATGCAGCCGTATTTCAGCATGCAGGCAAGATATGTTTTCTCATTTTTGAATGGTTTAAAGAAAGACACTTGACTCATGAGAGAACTTAGTACTCCTATAACAGATTAATTTGATGACATGTTTCTTTGTCTTGCAGTGTTCTTCCAAGGTTTTGTTGATTAAATCTGAACATAGTGTGCACAGAGTTTTACCGGGGAGCTCAACCCTGCGGACGAATTCAGAGTCTTGTGTAGACGCCCTGTCCGCCACAGAGCTTCGTCAGGGACCTTGACAAAGAGGCTCTGCCGGTCCGACCCGCTCGGTCTCGTCAGTGGCGGGGATGATTTCTGTTATTGTGCTGTGGTTTCGCCGCGGCAGTTCAAGTCGCTGTTGAACGTCTCAGCTGACTTGGATGTTTTTCTCTGCAGCGCTCAGGAATCTGGCCTCATCAGAATAAAGGTTGAGCGTCTTTATTCTCTATCAAAAACAAAAATTCGTCTTTCGTTGTCGCCTTTTTGAAACTTGGTCAAATCAGGATTCAATGCAAGAATAGCTGACTTTAGAAAAAAAATTTTCGTTAAAAGGAATTGGAGTTTGAAGAAGAAAAAGGTTTTAATTTGAAAATTGGAAAAGGAAGTTAAACGCGCCGGCGCGTTTAACTTGACAAAGGTTGCAAAAGTTACATGTTGGAAAAATAAAGTAATTCTTGTCGGTACGCCAAACAAGAATAAGTCTAAGTAGCACCTGGCCTTTAGACAAAGTCAAATCTTTTTCTACTGACGGCTAGGCGCATCTTTAGACTCAAGGAAAAGTGGAGAGAGAAGAGTGAAGAGTGTAAGAGTAAGAGCGAATTCCCGGGCGCGAGCTCTTTTAAAGGTTTAATAAGCTCCACCCCAAGAATTCTGGGTAAGTTTCTGGAGTTTCCTTTGTCTAGTATATATATATATATATATATATATATATATATATATATATATATATAAGCGTGGTTCCAACATTCCGCTTTGAACCAAACCAAGTCCTGCAGAATAAATCTTGTAACTGGTTTACCTGGAATTATATACCACACACAAATATATAAGAACACACTAAGTAAACATCCCCAATGAACAGAGTATAGCACGGTCAAATATACTTTCATGCATAAATAGAAAGAGTGACATGTTACCTTTCTCTTTTTTTGCCTCTGTTCTTTTGCTACAACAATACAATGAAAGTTTCCTTTTTTAAAATGAAATTAGGAGTTGGAGTCTTGCAGGAAATCAATCCTGTCCTTCCCAATCATCCCACAGGGGTCACTCTTGTTCCATGGTTAGATTTTATATTTATCTAGCAGAGCTGTGAAAGGGGTGCAGAGTTGTGTCTGGTTTGGGGAATTGATAAGAATTCACCGCTACATGTGGAATGCACTTTGGGGGAGTTTTAAATACTGAATATGGTGGATTTTGTTGACAGATCCAAGCTGAGCAGGGCTTAAAGTGTCTCCTCTTTGACACCTGGAGATATACCAGGCCCTGCTGTATGGAGTTTATCTTTCTTTGAAGAAACCCAATGGCCTCATCTTAAAGCAAGCTTAAGATGTTGGTTGTTTGATCACAGCTTTCCACTACATTCCCCCACTCGATTCGACTTTGGGTCTCCAATGTTGAATCACCAAGACAAGGAAGGCTGTGACGGTCGGTGGGTGACGTCTTCCACTGGTGGTGAGGCTGAGGAGGGTTAGTATCAGACTAGCAGAGTGGCTTAGGGTGACTACTACATGCTAAAGTGGTTCGACTATGGTACCACACCCTACATTTGCCTAATTATTCACATTATTCGCAGCATGTTTGGCTACTCCAAATTTAGTAGCTCAGATACCTGGTCGGCTTCGTGTTCTTGGTCCAAATTTGGGTTAGCTTCAATATCTTCAGACTGTTCAGCCGCATGTCGTTCTCTTCGGCTAGTTTGGCGAGGGCTCGAGAACACCTGGTTTATACCGTTCTGAAGGTATTGGCTATCTGCGCGCCCACAGAGCTAAGCCGAGGGTAGTCAAGTAACCGACGATTGTGGCTACAAACAACAGTGTGTCAGGAATAGACCAAGCATACGATAGGGCTTGGTAGGTTTTGAGATCTTGATTTCGAATCTCTTTCAAAGTGTTATCTATTGGGGCGACATTGATGACTTGAGAACCCTCATACTTTTTCTCCAGAGTCTGTTGGTCTATTACGATAGCGGGTTTGATTGTAAAAAGTCGGACACTTCAATGGCTCCTTCGTATCGTCAGGATGCAGGTGATAGAGAGTACCTCACCAATACAGAGCAGGGCGTTTTCGGTTACCGTGACCCACAAAGTTTTTCGCAAGAGTTCGATACGAGTCGACGTGTCATGACGGTCCTTACACCAGTAGGGGCTGATTTTTCAGGGGTGTTGACTAACCAGCGTTGTCCTACTATCTCTACCTGAGTGTCCGGACTTGGCTGAACGGCGTGATGGTCGTTGGACAGCGATTTGTCCCAGTAACTGTTTTTAGACCGCAAGATGCAGGGCGGTGTCATCTCGAATAAACGGTTTGCTGGGACACAATAATGGATGTCTCTTGTGACAGTGCACATTTTGAGATTCGGCACTAAGTATAGCTCAGGATTAGTGTCGTTGAATAGCCACTAAGGGTGGTGTGTGGATCTTAAGGTGATTGTCTCCTTGCCAGAGACCAACGTTCATGACACTTTTGAGCCTGTAGATGTTTTGCAGTAGCGACAATTGGTAAGTTAATTAGAAACGCCATTTCAAGATCCTCTGGATCTCACATAGATTGGGATAGAGCTTCCCAATGCGTATGCAAGGTGAGCTTGTAGCGGGCTGACTAGAATGAGTTGCGGACTCGAGAAACTGGTGGACCAGGGTTAAGGGGACAATGGAGGGTGGATGGAATCCTACCGACGGCGAGGCTGCAATGGGAAAGATCCGACATCCCTGGCATGTCTGCCATGAGCATATTACACATCTGTGTGGTTGCATAGTTCTACTGCACACTATGACGTTAGTTGGTCAATTACGCCCACGGTCTTTTTGAGCCTGTTGGGATGGGTGTTAAGGACTACCATGGTGTCTAGTACGTTTTGTACGATGGTCTCAAGACCTTCTCTCTGTATGGTAAGCGAGCCTGTATTTCAGGGATTACCTCTTGGAGCTCGCTACGTGTCCTTTACTGTTGATAGTGTGGACGGGTGTTAACTGCTGATAAGCCAAAACTGGAAGAGGGATCCTACAGCTGAGGCTGCACAGCAGACCCTCCAATGAACCTCTTCTCTCTTTTGTCGAGTCCACTCAGTTCTGCTTGCGTTACCATGAACTTCTCCATCTGGTGTGTAGCATGTGGACTATGTCTGCCTCAGCATGCTTCAGGACAGACTTGGTCCACCCAGCTACCTGCCCAGGAGACCAGGTCACTGCACTGCTGGTGAAGGTGGCCCTGTACACTTCTGTGGGGTCGAGCCTGACGAACACCCTCTGTGTGTGCAAGCGGCCGTTGTTACTTTTTTTCACAATAAGCCGGGCTGGTCCTCAGGACGATGCCCGATTCTGGTCCGAATTCAACCATGTCTGGGGAGCTATTGGCGACGCTTGTGCTGAGGAGCAGGCAGGGTCACGAGCCAGGTCATCCTGGCAAACAACAAACATGGTAAGAAAATTTAGTCTTTAAAGTGGTCAGAGATTTTCTTTTGCTTTTCTGGCTTATAACACAGAGTTAAGCTATCTGACTGATTCTTAAATAGAGTGTTAGGCTGTACCCTCTTTCTTTTTGATGTTGAGGCCGGAATTCATGTGGTGGTTCACCCCCACTACGGTGGTGCTGGTGAGATCACCTGAGTTTTATTTGTCTTGTTGGAGGTTAAAGTTATTTTCTTAATTGTCTCTGGTCGCTGTGATTCGATTGTTTGAGACGCCGCAGGTGTCGATATTCCTTCTTTGCGTCCTCTCGACCTAATGAGTTTTAAGTTCTATCGGCGTCTGTGACGTCCCTGGCGAGTCCCATGGAGTTTTTGTGAGACTTAATTTGCTTGCGGTGTACCCATTTGAAAACTGGTTCTCTTTGACCCTTGCTGACCTTGATTTGGTATACGACGGCAGAGAGTTTGTCAGTCACCAAATACGGTCCAGTCCAACGGGGTAGCAATTTGCAAGTTAACCTGGTTGTTTTCTGGCTGGGTTGCCCGAATGAGTAGTACCCAACCTTGTCCCCCACTTGTATCTCATGGTGGGATGCCTTCTGGTCATAGTAGGCTTTTCAACCTTCTGGGCTTTTGTTCAAGTATTTTTGAGCAAAGGAGAAGGTGGCTTTCAGATGTTCAGTCAGGTCAGTCATGTATTGTTGAGCCGTATACGCTGTCGCAATGTTTGCCTCCCCTGGCTGGTATAGCAGGTGGAGGGGGAGAGTCATTTGATGGCCTGTCATCATTTGAAAAGGGGAGAACCCCGTCGATTCGTGAGGGGTCGCCCGATGGCCATGAGGACCAGGGGAAGTTTCACATCCCAGGCTCTGTGGTTGTCTGCCACATATTTGCGCAGGATGGTCACCACAGTTCGGTTGGCCCTTTCCACCTGTCCTGACGACTGAGGGTGGTGGCTGATGTGGAAGTTCGCCTTTACCCCCAGCACTTGCCAGAGCTGTTGCATGACTTCGCTGGTGAAGTGGGTGCCTCTATCCGAGTTTATGCGAATAGGTAGTCCAAATCGTGAAAAGATGTGATTCATCAATAAATAGGCTGTCGTGAAGGCTGTATCGTTCGGAGCCGGTAGACATTCCAGCCATTTGGTGAAGTCACATGTGACAGTGAGGAAATATTTGTTTCCTCTTGCAGACTTTGTGAGGGTTCCTACCCAGTCGATTTGTAGAGCTGACCAAGGGAAGGAAATACCTCTTTTTTTGTAAGGGAGCTCTGTGAATCGGGTTCACAGGTTGGAATAGGCAACAGACCAAGCAGCCTTTGATGTAATCGCTTACATCCTTCTGCATTTTTGGCCAATATGCCACCTATCATATCGCACTGTATGTTGGTTTCGCTCCTCTGTGACCTGCGCATGCGTGCATCAACATCACCCCCCGGTGGTTACGAGGAACCACTAACGCAGGTGAAGAGAGATCCTCGGAAGCATAGAACAAGATGCCACGGAGCACCTGAAGGTTTTCTTGGGCGTGGTACAGCTGTCTCAAGTCAGGGACAGAAGCAAAATCATCCTTAGTGAGTGGGTGAACTCGAGGATCAGTGAGGTGTAGCACCATTTTGTTTATGGCCGGATCCAGAGCCTGGAGTGAAGTCAGGTCGGAGTCGGAGAAATCTGGAGCGACCAAGGCTGTTGTGGGGACGGGAGCTGTGGCAGGGTCGGGAGTTGTGGCAGGGTCTGCGGCAGCAGTCCTGGCACGAGTCACTACTGATACAGCATGGGTGGGTGGGTGGGGCAAAAGTGCCTCATTGAATGCCCACGGCGTGCTGTCTAGAGCACCTTGCTTGGCTAGTGTGTCAGCCAAGTCATTAAATTCTTTGCCTTGACCTGGTGTGCGGGAGTGACCTCTAACCTTTTTCCAGTGTATCTGGAGGTTGTGCGTGGTTATGAGGTGATCACAAGCCGCAAACATTTCTTTGTGTTTGACCAATTTCTTGTTGGAGGTCATGAAACCATTGCATTTCCAGCAGGGTAGATGGCACAGAAAGCTAAGGCATGCATACTTCAAAATCTGTTGCATAGCAAATGTTTTGACATTTTGCGCCACAGCTAACTGGCATGTTACGAGTATGGCCGCAATTTTGGCATACTGAGAGGACTGTGGTCCCAGCTGGAATTTTTGTGGCTCATGTGGTGTGGTCAATCCATGCGACCCCCACTCCTGCCCGGGCGACTGTTTCGTGGTGAAATGAGCAGCCGTTCGCGTACGCAGTGATCATGGTGATTAGGGGAGTCGGGTGGTGACACGTCTTCGTTAAATGGGTTTGCAGCCGGTGTGTCTGCGGTGCAGCACTGGCAAGCAGCTAACCCTGTGCCCAGGGTAGTTTAGCGGTCTTGTGCGTACCGCACCTCCATGTCAAAGCTTTGCAGTGCCATCAACCACAAGGCAACTCGTGAGTTTGTTACTACACCTTCTCACAGTCTTTGACTGTTAAGGAATGACACTGGTTGGTGATTGATTTCTACAATGACTGTCCGAAATGTTTCACGGCCCAGACTGTTGCTAGTAGGGCTTTTCGCAGTCACTGAATTTAAGTTCCGGCGGTTGTAGCATTTTGCTCACGTATACGACCACTCGCCTATCTTTGTCGTACACCTGGTACAGTCCCACGCTTAGGCACTGATTGGAGAATCCCACCTGTAGGTGGAATTCCTTGCTACAATCAGGGTTATGAAGGCATGGGGCTGAGCAGAGTTTTGTCTTTCAGAGGCCTGCATGGCTGTTCTTGGGGTTCACCATAGGAACGGCGTATCAATTTTGAGCAGGTCTGTCAGTGGTTTCGCCAAATCGGCATAGTTTTCAATGATTGGCGGGGAGTAGTTGCACACTTCTATGCACACTCCCAGAAAGCTGCGCAGTGTCTGTTAGGTTCGTAGGCGTTTTTGATGTTGGTGATCCCTTGGACTCGTCCAACTTGTGGTTGCAACTCCGTCTGGTCGACAAGGATGGCCCACATAGTTGACCTTGGTCCGACATCACTGACACTTTGAAAGTGAGATTTTTTGCACCAGCATTCGTGGAGTTGGATCAGGATGTGGTCTATCTCATCCAAATGGTGTCTAATGTTGGGTTTCGCCATTAGGACATCATCAACATAGATATGGGTGCCTCAGCTCGTTTGCATCGGGACACGCCTTGTTCAAGAAGATGTTCAATTCAGCAGGTGAGTTGGCATAGCCAAAGGGCACCTGGTGATAGTGTACTGGCGGTTGGCGAAGGTGAATGCCAGTTTGTGTTGATCATCTTCATGGACAGGGATTGTCCAGAACCCGGAGGCACGTCGAGCGTGGAAAAGTATTTTGCGTCTTTTACTTTAGGAAGTTCCTGCTCTAACCGAGTCTCGGCCCATCAGATAGCAACACCTGTTGGTTGAGTTTGCAGTAATCAATGGTAAGTCTCCACTTACCGTTTGGTTTGATTACCGGCATACAGGGGCTGAATAGGTGCTGTTGCACGGTCTTATGATCCCTTTTTCCAATAAGTCATCTATGATTTCTGTACGGGTTTCATAGGATGCCAGAGGAATTTTGTTACTGTCGCACGAAGGTGGGCAGTGGCATTTGTGAGGAGTTGGGATGCGCACAGAGTGGATGTGGGTGAGTCCACAATTCAAACGAATCATTAGGAAAGGACGCTCTGTATTATAGAGTAGGTCTCCTAGACATCCTCGTTCCTCATCATTGTTTAAGGCATCTGCTGCTGCTACGACTTGTTCTATCTGAGATGGAAATTCAGAATGAGAACCTGCGTTAAGGTTCAGAGCTGGTCAGTGTCATTTCCAGCATTCGTTTTGCTTTGCGAGTCGACCGTGAGGGTCTGGAGGTCCCATGTGGTCAGTGGTCATCAAGGTCTATTCTGCTGACAGCGTCTTCCTCGGAGATGTCCGCTGGAAATACAACAACCTGCTCCTGAGGGTTTGGAAAAAAACAACCCCCCGGTGTGAACAGGAAGAAGAGATGGAGGGACTTGGCCAAGAAACTGGGATGTTCAGCTCAAAGTCCTGGATTCAGTGCTGATTAACCAGCCCAGTGGGGTGGCTTTGTGAATCAGGATCTCTTTGCCAGCATCGTTATGCACCATCAAGCGGGTTGTCCAACTTCCTAGGCTCAGAAGTGTGAGTGGCTTCCAGAGATAGTCCCAGTTTGGTGAAGAGCTGGGATGGCTGGAAGACTGACTGAGTGTCAGAGCCGTTGTCCTGGATGTATCATGAGGTGGAGTGGTGCATTTTTCAGGTTGGCGGGTATCGTGATGTGACCATCACTCACTACCTGCCATGCATCGGGGATCAATTTCCAGACTTAGATACGCCGGATTGGAGTAAGCAGGGTCATCGCGGTGCTCTGGTTAAGGACCAGAGGACCTGGACTGACTGTCAACCTGCACCTCCAATCGGACAAGGAGGGTCACCTCCTATGTAGACAGAGCATGGTAAGGACTGAAACGACTAAGAGTGGTGGTTCAATTCTCGTCTGTTCCAGCGCATTCTGAGTGTGCAGATTCCACTTGCCTTGAGTACGGTCTGGGTAGAGGGTCCTTTGGAAAATGGAAAGATTTTTCCACATATAGAATGTCTGGATTGATTTGCTCAATGAGTCAGACTTTGACTAATGGCTGATCTTTTGGCCCAAGAGCCAGAGCTACGTCAGCAACTGTGTGGTGTTTTCCAAATGGAGACCCATCTACTACCAGAGGGCAGTACTCACTCACATTATTGTCCTCTGACAGCTTACAGAGAAAGAGTCCTTCTCAGCCAGTGTGCATCTGGGGGACCATAAGCATTCTGCGGGTCACAGCAGACGGCATGTCCGCAGTGGACCGTGTCGCTTGGGGGTTCTGTA
This sequence comes from Thalassophryne amazonica, assembly GCF_902500255.1. NCBI lineage: Eukaryota > Metazoa > Chordata > Actinopteri > Batrachoidiformes > Batrachoididae > Thalassophryne > Thalassophryne amazonica. The sequence continues at coordinate 82,291,278 of NC_047106.1, forward strand.
TCATCTTGGCTCCAATGGCATAACATGGGGCTGTGCCGGATGAGTCCACCTCAGGGGGTGGAGGTGACGGACCTGTGCCCACAGGTTTTAACCGTTTGAAATCGATGAGGGGTCAAATCGGTTGAGAAAATCTTTCCCTATGAGGAAGGAATGGTGTTGAGTGCTGATATGTACACGGGATTTACCAGACTCATGGTCCGACAGTGATGTTGACCAGAGTCACTGAGGACAAAGTTGCCGGGGTTGTTCGTGTAGGCTGGATGTCCAACGAACACGGCGATAGTTTGAGGTTTCTGTTGGCCCTGCCGTGCTGCTACTACCTGCAGTTGTTTAAACAGTGAGGTAGACATGAAGGTGACAGCAGCAGCAGTGTCCAGAAGAGCCTCATGTCTTAGTGAGTTTCCCCAGATTAGGGAAAAATAAAATTTATTTGCAATCCCCTTCTCAGAGAGGTTGCCTAAGAATTTCCGTACGGGTGGTTGTCCAGTTATAACGACGCTGATATCAGCGCGTAATCTCTTGTCCTGATCAACCTGGACTACCAAGATGGCACTGGGAGGACCAGACTTGGTCTCTCCTGGTTCTTGGTCCCCATCTGAAAGGTACAGGTTCTCAGCATTTGGATCCTGAGATGGTGACGCTAACGGGTTGTCTACACTCCGTATAGGTCTTCCTCAGACACCTCGGCGAGTTTGTGAAGACACCGGGTGTGTGGTTGAGCTATGGCGGTTTACCCACACAGCACATTAGCTTTCTTTTTGGCTTAAATTCCTGGAGGAGGCCTTTCATGATCTTCTGGATTTCTTGGTGGAGGCTTGAGTCCACATATTTACCTGAGTCCTTGGGCCGGTTCTCTTTCTCTGGAGTCTTGGTTCCGAGGGCTCTTATTGTTGCATCCAGGTGGTCCCTGATGTGGGTGGCTAGAACCCTGCCATCCTTGGGATCGGTCACCTGGGTACTCACGTCGGTCATTGGGGTGATCTTCCCATGTGGTGGGCTTCTCCCACTGTCTGGGTTTGAACTTATTTCCCCGATTTTCAGGCAGTTTCGGAGCCCTCTCTGGTTCCGAAGTCACGTTGTTTTATGGGGACCACTGCAGTTTTGCTCGTGGTCCACTTTGATCCTTGGGTCGACTTCTGACAGATGGTTTCATCTGTCGAAGGAGGTGGTGGCAGAGCCAGTATGAGGATTAAATGACCCCCGGAGGTGTCCTTCAAGTTCGAGGGTAAGCCTAGGTGCTTCAAGGCTGAGGATCATTTTGTCCTCGGATTTACGCTCTCTTAATTTGTTTTGCGAAACCTTTCGTAGCAAGGTCATGCAGGTACTGTACTTGATGAGGTAGATGTAATGTTCACTGGTAGCATGAGTGAAATCCCTGAGATAATCGCGTATGTCGTTTAAATACGCACGTGTTGGGGGAGCCTCCTGGAGTTGGCTCAAAACAGTTAAGCTGTGCAATCTTGTCCAGCTCTGTCATTAAGGACTGTGGTAGGACGCATCTGAGTGGGAAGGAGAGGCAGTGTCTCGCCATACCCATGATAAGGAGGTTGGAACTCCTGAGGATGCCACATGGGTCCTGACAGGGGTTCAGGGCGCACTTCCTTGCGGTCTGTGGTGGTGAACGTTTGCGTTCCGCTTATCCACGACTTTTGTTCAGGGTCTCCCGGTGATTGGGAGTTTAGTTGTCGTTCGCGCGTTAATGATTGCACTTCAGCACTGAGGCGCTCATTTCGTTCTCGAGTATCGTCTAAAAGTGTTTTGTGTATCTGTCAGACGTCTCAGCACCTCACGAGTCTTCAGTTTTTCAGACTCCAAAATGTCTTCATGCTTTCCAGCATGACTCTTCAATGTTTTAAGCTCACCATACGCTTGTTGGAGCAAATCATGAGCTACTCCTTGTTCTCGATGCGCGGAGCTAAGTTCAGTTTGTAACGCCTTAATTTCATTATCACATTCCTGAAGAGTTTCTTTCAGGAGTAAGGTTTGGTCTTTAGTTACAGGATCAGATGCAGTATCTGATTCATCAGACTGATTTGGGGAAGCCTGTAGGTCTTCCAATTTTTCTTCAGCGAGGGTCAAAGACTGTTTTTCTTCCAATTGCTGTCTCAGGAGTTTATTCTCCTCACGCAATTCGGGATTTTGTTCTGCCTTTTTATAGAAAGAACTGATTTATCCATGAGTGATTCCGCGTTTTTGAGCTTCAGGGCTGTGGCAATGGTTAGCTTGCCAAGCACTGTAGCCAGGTTCTTTTCCCACAGTTGCTGCTAATGTCCAATTGATGAGTTCAGACATCTCAGCAACTATGCTTTCGCGCGTGGCTTGTTGCATGTCGTGCAGTAGCCAGGCAATATTTCAAGCGGTCAGGTTGGATAAGACCTCTTCTAAAAGCTCACCTGAGTCACTACGACCTTGGCTTTCCAGGTCAGTAGAAGTTCTTGGTTTGCTGTCACTGGGCGTGGCCATGTTGGCTTTCTGGGATGACGGTTAGACAGCGTCCACCAGAAACAAAACAATAAGGAACTGACAACAAAACAACAAGATGAGCGACAATAAAAAAAAAATATTTACAGATGATCCAGCTGCATAAGTGTGAAAGGGATTAGTGAGTTAACTGCAGGTGAAACCAGCAGTGGAGAATTCACACGAATGCAAAAGGAATATATTGAGGAGTGTTATTCGTTGTGTTATGTACATACAAGTAGAACTTTCCTTTGTTTAGTTATTGTGATGTAACACCAATATTCTGTTTAGAATTGCTATGGGTTACACTTCGGTAAAGCTTCAGCACTTTCACTCTAAAAAGAAATCACTCCTGAAGGAGGTGTTCTTTTAATGAGGTAGGAGAGTTATAAACAAATTTTTTCCTTTATTGTTATTTAAAGAATCTCCCAATTAATCCTAATTAAATAGGATTGAAACTGTAAAGTTCATTAGCTAGTTGTGAAAACAAGATTAAATGTGTGTACTTGATTAGTATCAAGACAGTGGAATAAAAGATTAATATTTCCAATTAGAATTGGAGGAGAGACTTAAAAGAGTTTAAAAAAAATTATGCAAGATAAGACTTGATAATAAGTGTTTCAGTTAATAGTAGTTATTCTTTTAAGTGGTCGAAAGAAAAGTTAACAGTCGCTGGAAATTATTTACATGCAATACAGGCTAGTTACCAGCAGTCGGCGTGCTATCCGGTTACTGTAGCATGTTATGTTGTCAGCGGAAGCTAGGCTAACTGGTCAGGCGCATTAGCTGTGGTGGTTAGCACCTGGGTTAATTCAATGATCGGAGTCTCGGCATTTGAGAGCAGCTAACAGCCTGTTAGCACGCTATTGCCTCCGGCTTTCCGATGTCTGATTAGTGTTCAATCCGAGTTAAGGGGGCCGTTAGCATGGCTGCAGAAGCTAGTGCATGTTAGCGCTCTGTTAGCAGGCCCGTACTGTCGCGGCGTCATGTTTGCCAGCAGAAATCGACTGAACGAAAATTACACGGACTGATTAACATGCAGGTTTCATACAGTTAGTGACCGTTAGAAGCAGCTTGGTTCACCAATTAATGCTTAATGAAACAAATCATTATGATTTTCAACACCGCTCGTGGGCCGTTACGCCGTTTGGAGTGGGTGCTAAGATGGCGACTGTTTACGTCGTGCGTGTGACGTAGCGCAGTTTGACAGCAGTGGGTCAAGCTGTTGATGTCGTAATGTTGGCGCGTCGTGACGTGTTTCGCACAGAGAGGGGGGTTTGAAGCAGGCAACGCCTCCTCTTCAACTTTTCCACTCAACAACAATAAATTCTTAAAAACGTGCTTGGTTTTCTTCACAAAATGGTGGACTCGGCGGTCCTGTGGAACAATACAGCACTTTTAAAACAAGATGGTGGACACAAGGGTCCTCCTCCCTTTTCTCTCAGACAAGCTTTGACCATGACGTCTCCAGAGTCAGGGAAGCAACCACTGGCAATCCTTTCTGGACTATAGGCTCAGTGTAACATCAGAATCTCAGCTCAGGCAAACCGTGGCTGGACAATCAGAGCACAACGTGCTGACTGACTCAAGTTTTGTGACTGGTTAAGTAGCTAATTTAACTAGTCCCTTGGAGTCACAAATACAGTGATTACAATATTTGGAATCTCGCAATTTTGCAATATGTATCCGGGTGAGCAGTTTAAATCTGGAAACTCGCAGAATCTGTCACCGAGGCCTCACATTAACATGAATTTCTCATGTGAAAATAACACAGCGCTTTCTTTTTTCCTCTTTCTCTCTCATGCACACACACACACACAGTTGAATAAAGACGGAAGCGTATAGAGCAACTTAATCTAACTTAATTGCCTGTATTTCCTGTATAACTCAGAGGTTCAGACCTAATAAGCGCGGCTCACACGGGCTTGCACCAATATACTGTAGGGAACAGAGTCACAGGATGAATATAATAATGTTTTAGAATATTGAAAATTATCACTTGTGGAAAATTTTACCTTGGGGCACCACCTAGTTCAAAGGATAGGTCCTTGTAATTTAAGCATTCATTATTGATTAGTCTCAATTTAATTAATCAGTCTCAGTTTCTAAAGGATAAGCTCCGCAGGTCAGATCTGACACCCTCTGTAAAACCATACAAAAAAAAAAAAAAAAAAAAAAAAAAAAAAAATCAGACAACTTCACACGTTTAAGATATTTACCCTGGAAGGAGTTAAATAACAGGACATATCACAGTGATCAATTTATTGATGACGACCTTCCATGAGCAATGATTATATGATGTTCAGATAATTTGGTTTCGTAGCGAGAGTTTTAGGAGTAAGATTCGTCCTATTTTAACAGGTAATTTACTTTGGTATTATTAACCTGAGAGAAGATTAATGACTTTGAATAGAGTTAAATAAAGCCACTCTGTTTATCTGACAACATAGCCTGGTCTTACTTTGTGCAGTGCAGCGGGTCTCCGTGAGGTCCGATGCTGGAATCGTCTGGCTCAGTCGACGCCCTGTCTGCCACACAGCTTCGTCAGTGACCTTGACGAAGAGGCTCTGCTGGACCAACCCGCTCGGTGTCGTCAGAAAGCGGGGATGATTCTGTTATTGTGCTGTGGTTTCGAGGCGGCAGTTCAAGTCGCTGTTGAACGTCTCAGCTGACCTGGATGTTTTTCACTGGAGCGCTCAGGAATCTGGCTCGTCAGAATAAAGGTTTGAGCGTATTTATTCTCTATCAAAAATCAAAAATTTGTCTTTCGTCGTCGCCTTTTTGAAACTTGGTCAAATAAGGATTCAATGCAAGAATAGCTGACTTTAGAAGAAAAAATGTTCGTGAAAGGAATTTGGAGTTTGAAGAAAAAGGTTTAATTTGAAAATTCAAAAAAGGAAGTTAAACGCACCGGCGCGTTTAATTTGACAAAAAGTTGCAAAAATTATCTGTCGAAAAATAAAAAAAATTCTTGTCGGTACGCCAAACAAGAATGAGTCTTCAGTAGCACGTGGCTTTAGACAAGGGTCATGAATCTTTTTCTACTGACGGTTAGGTGCGTCTTTAGACTCAAGGAAAAGTGGAGAGAGAAGAGTGCAAGAGTAAGAGCCAAAGCGTAAGACAGAGGAGCGTAAGAGAGCGAATTCCCGGGCGCGAGCTCTTCTAAAGGTTTAATAAGCTATAATAAGGTCCACCCCCCAAGAAATCTGGGTAAAGTAGTTTCTGGAGTTTCCTTTGTCTAGTTATTATATAGACTATATATATATTATATATATATATATATTATATATATATATATATTTATATATATATATATATATTATATATATATATAATATATATAATCAATCAATCAATCAATTTTTTATATAGCGCCAAATCACAACAAACAGTTGCCCCAAGGCGCTTTATATTGTAAGGCAGGCCATACAATAATTATGTAAAACCCGAACGGTCAAAAACGACCCCCAGTGAGCAAGCACTTGGCTACAGTGGGAAGGAAAAACTCCCTTTTAACAGGAAGAAACCTCCAGCAGAACCAGGCTCAGGGAGGGGCAGTCTTCTGCTGGGACTGGTTGGGGCTGAGGGAGAGAACCAGGAAAAAGACATGCTGTGGAGGGGAGCAGAGATCGATCACTAATGATTAAATGCAGAGTGGTGCATACAGAGCAAAAAGAGAAAGAACAGTGCATCATGGGAACCCCCCAGCAGTCTACCTCTATAGCAGCATAACTAAGGGATGGTTTCAGGGTCACCTGATCCAGCCCTAACTATAAGCTTTAGCAAAAAGGAAAGTTTTAAGCCTAATCTTAAAAGTAGAGAGGGTGTCTGTCTCCCTGATCTGAATTGGGAGCTGGTTCCACAGGAGAGGAGCCTGAAAGCTGAAGGCTCTGCCTCCCATTCTACTCTTACAAACCCTAGGAACTACAAGTAAGCCTGCAGTCTGAGAGCGAAGCGCTCTATTGGGGTGATATGGTACTACGAGGTCCCTAAGATAAGATGGGACCTGATTATTCAAAACCTTATAAGTAAGAAGAAGAATTTTAAATTCTATTCTAGAGTTAACAGGAAGCCAATGAAGAGAGCCCAATATGGGTGAGATATGCTCTCTCCTAGTCCCCGTTAGTACTCTAGCTGCAGCATTTTGAATTAACTGAAGGCTTTTTAGGGAACTTTTAGGACAACTTGATAATAATGAATTACAATAGTTCTGCCTAGAGGAAATAAATGCATGAATTAGTTTTTCAGCATCACTCTGAGACAAGACCTTTCTGATTTTAGAGATATTGTGTAAATGCAAAAAAAGCAGTCCTACATATTTGTTTAATATGCGCTTTGAATGACATATCCTGATCAAAAATGACTACAAGATTTCTCACAGTATTACTAGAGGTCAGGGTAATGCCATCCAGAGTAAAGGATCTGGTTAGACACCATGTTTCTAAGATTTGTGGGGCCAAGTACAATAACTTCAGTTTTATCTGAGTTTAAAAGCAGGAAATTAGAGGTCATCCATGTCTTTATGTCTGTAAGACAATCCTGCAGTTTAGCTAATTGGTGTGTGTCCTCTGGCTTCATGGATAGATAAAGCTGGGTATCATCTGCGTAACAATGAAAATTTAAGCAATACCGTCTAATAATACTGCTAAGGGAAGCATGTATAAAGTGAATAAAATTGGTCCTAGCACAGAACCTTGTGGAACTCCATAATTAACTTTAGTCTGTGAAGAAGATTCCCCATTTACATGAACAAATTGTAATCTATTAGACAAATATGATTCAACCACCGCAGCGCAGTGCCTTTAATACCTATGGCATGCTCTAATCTCTGTAATAAATTTTATGGTCAACAGTATCAAAAGCAGCACTGAGGTCTAACAGAACAAGCACAGAGATGAGTCCACTGTCTGAGGCCATAAGAAGATCATTGTAACCTTCACTAATGCTGTTTCTGTACTATGATGAATTCTAAAACCTGACTGAAACTCTTCAAATAGACCATTCCTCTGCAGATGATCAGTTAGCTGTTTTACAACTACCCTTTCAAGAATTTTTGAGAGAAAAGGAAGGTTGGAGATTGGCCTATAATTAGCTAAGATAGCTGGGTCAAGTGATGGCTTTTTAAGTAATGGTTTAATTACTGCCACCTTAAACGCCTGTGGTACATAGCCAACTAACAAAGATAGATTGATCATATTTAAGATCGAAGCATTAAATAATGGTAGGGCTTCCTTGAGCAGCCTGGTAGGAATGGGGTCTAATAAACATGTTGATGGTTTGGATGAAGTAACTAATGAAAATAACTCAGACAGAACAATCGGAGAGAAAGAGTCTAACCAAATACCGGCATCACTAAAAGCAGCCAAAGATAACGATACGTCTTTGGGATGGTTATGAGTAATTTTTTCCTCTAATAGTTAAAATTTTGTTAGCAAAGAAAGTCATGAAGTCATTACTAATTAAAGTTAATGGAATACTCAGCTCAATAGAGCTCTGACTCTTTGTCAGCCTGGCTACAGTGCTGAAAAGAAACCTGGGGTTGTTCTTATTTTCTTCAATTAGTGATGAGTAGAAAGATGTCCTAGCTTTACGGAGGGCTTTTTTATAGAGCAACAGACTCTTTTTCCAGGCTAAGTGAAGATCTTCTAAATTAGTGAGATGCCATTTCCTCTCCAACTTACGGGTTGTCTGCTTTAAGCTACGAGTTTGTGAGTTATACCACGGAGTCAGGCACTTCTGATTTAAAGCTCTCTTTTTCAGAGGAGCTACAGCATCCAAAGTTGTCTTCAATGAGGATGTAAAACTATTGACGAGATACTCTATCTCACTTACAGAGTTTAGGTAGCTACTCTGCACTGTGTTGGTATATGGCATTAGAGAACATAAAGAAGGAATCATATCCTTAAACCTAGTTACAGCGCTTTCTGAAAGACTTCTAGTGTAATGAAACTTATTCCCCACTGCTGGGTAGTCCATCAGAGTAAATGTAAATGTTATTAAGAAATGATCAGACAGAAGGGAGTTTTCAGGGAATACTGTTAAGTCTTCTATTTCCATACCATAAGTCAGAACAAGATCTAAGATATGATTAAAGTGGTGGGTGGACTCAAATAAGAACACACTAAGTAAACATTCCCCAATGAACAGAGTATAGCACGTCAAATATAATATTTTCATGCATAAACAGAAAAGTGAGATGTTTCCTTTTCTCTTTTTTCTTTGTTCTTTTGCTACAATACAATGAAGTTTCTTTTTAAAATGAGGTTAGGAGTCTTACAGGAAATCAATCCTGGCCTTCCCAAATTGTCCCACAGGGGTCACTCTTGTTCCATGGTTAGATTTGATATTTATCTAGCAGAGCTATGAAACGGGTGCTGAGTTGCGTCTGGTTTGGGGAATTGATAAGAATTCACAGCTACGTGTGGAATGCACTTGGGGGAGTTTTAAATGCTGAATATGGTGGGTTTTGTTGACAGATCAAAGCTGAGCAGGGCTTAAAGTGTCTACTCTGACATCTGGAGATAAACCAGGTCCTGCTGTATGGAGTTTCTTTCTTTGAAGAAACCCAATGGCCTCATCTTAAAGCATGCAGAAGATGTTGGCTGATCACAGCTTTCCGCTACACTTGCCTTTGTCGACGTCCACCTCCCACTCCAAACATATCTACTTACACCTTTTTTTTTTTAAACCACTATCAATGTCAGTAACAAGGTCTTCGTCCTCTCTGTAATTTTGGCCATGTTAAAGACGCAGCTCGACAGACCAAGCTTGCAGAAACGCAAAATATCCACGTCCGGGTACTTTCAGTGATTTTAGATATTACTAAGATTCTGATTGGCTGAAAGTTCACTGTTGTATAAAAAGTAACCAATGATGTTGCGTGTTGTAGCTTGCAGTTTTGGCAGCGCTATTATGATTCCCATGCATATGAGGAAAGATTTAACTCTAAAGGATGATCCACGCTGCAACCCCCCCCCCCCCGCCCCTCCAAATTTTTCTCAACGGATTTACCCCGAGCTCAGAAAAACTCTGAAATCTGTGCATCTGCAGAAAATTCCCATTCCTGGAGGTAGAATGGGCTCAAGCATCGTGACATTTTAGCAAACAACCTCCTTCACTCAGTAAGAGCATTGAAGAGGGGTCGTGGCTCGGTCTTCTAGCATGATAGTGACCCGAAACACAGAGCCAGGGCAACACAGGAGGGGCTCCGTAAGAAGCATTTCAAGGTCCTGGAGTGGCCTAGCCAGTCTGTAGACCTGAACTCAATAGAAATCTTTGGAGGAAGCTGAAACGCAAAACCTGAAAGATCTGGAAAAGATCTGTATGGAGGAGTGGACCAAAATCCCTGCTGCAGTGTGCAAACTTGGTCAAGAACTACAGGAAACATCTAACCCCTGTCATTGCAAACAAAGGGTGCTGTACTAAATTAAATTAGTTAAATGTGGTCTATTAAACATTAGATCTCTCTCTTCTAAGTCCCTGTTAGTAAATGATATAATTGATCAACATATTGATTTATTCTGCCTTACAGAAACCCGGTTACAGCAAGATGAAGATGTTCGTTTCAATGAGTCAACACCCCCGAGTCACACTAACTGTCAGAACGCTCATAGCACGGGCCGAGACGGAGGATTAGCAGCAATCTTCCACTCCAGCTTATTAATTAATCAAAAACCCAGACAGAGCTTTAATTCATTTGAAAGCTTGACTCTTAGTCTTGTCCATCCAAATTGGAAGTCCCAAAAACCAGTTTTATTTGTTGTTAGCTATCGTCCACCTGGTCGTTACTGTGAGTTTCTCTGAATTTTCGGACCTTTTGTCTGACATAGTGCTTAGCTCAGATAAGATAATTATAGTGGCCGATTTTAACATCCACACAGATGCTGAGAATGACAGTCTCAACACTGCATTTAATCTATTGTTAGAATCGACTGGCTTTGCTCAAAATGTAAATGAGTCCACCCACCACTTTAATCATACCTTAGATCTTATTCTGACTTATGGTATGGAAAATGAAGACTTAACAGTATTCCCTGAAAACCGCCTTCTGTCTGATCATTTCTTAATAACATTTACTCTGATGGACTACCCAGCAGTGGGGAATAAGTTTCATTACAGTAGAAGTCTTTCAGAAAGCGCTGTAACTAGGTTTAAGGATATGATTCTTTCTTTATGTTCTCCAATGCCATATACCAACACAGGGCAGAGTAGCTACCTAAACTCTGTGAGTGAGATAGATTATCTCGTCAATAGTTTTACATCGTCATTGAGCACAACTTTGGATGCTGTAACTCTGAAAAAGAGAGCCTTAAATCAGAAGTGCCTGACTCCGTGGTATAACTCACAAACTCGCAGCTTAAAGCAGATAAGCCGTATGTTGGAGAGGAAATGGCGTCTCACTAATTTAGAAGATCTTCACTTAGCCTGGAAAAAGTGTCTGTTGCTCTATAAAAAAGCCCTCCGTAAAGCTAGGACATCTTACTACTCCTCACTAATTGAAGAAAATAAGAACCCCCCAGGTTTCTTTTCAGCGCTGTAGCCAGGCTGACAAAGAGTCAGAGCTCTATTGAGCCGAGTATTCCTTTAACTTTAACTAGTAATGACTTCATGACTTTCTTTGCTAATATACTCAACAAAAATATTAACGCAACACTTTTGGTTTTGCTCCCATTTTGTATGAGATGAACTCAAAGATCTAAAACTTTTTCCACATACACAATATCACCATTTCCCTCAAATATTGTTCACAAGCCAGTCTAAATCTGTGATAGTGAGCACTTCTTTGTTGAGATAATCCATCCCACCTCACAGGTGTGCCATATCAAGATGCTGATTAGACACCATGATTAGTGCACAGATGTGCCTTAGACTGCCCACAATAAAAGGCCACTCTGAAAGGTGCAGTTTTATCACACAGCACAATGCCACAGATGTCGCAAGATTTGAGGGAGCGTGCAATTGGCATGCTGACAGCAGGAATGTCAACCAGAGCTGTTGCTCGCATATTGAATGTTCATTTCTCTACCATAAGCCGTCTCCAAAGGCGTTTCAGAGAATTTGGCAGTACATCCAACCAGCCTCACAACCACAGACCACGTGTAACCACACCAGCCCAGGACCTCCACATCCAGCATGTTCACCTCCAAGATCGTCTGAGACCAGCCACTCGGACAGCTGCTGAAACAATCGGTTTGCATAACCAAAGAATTTCTGCACAAACTGTCAGAAACCGTCTCAGGGAAGCTCATCTGCATGCTCGTCGTCCTCATCGGGGTCTCGACCTGACTCCAGTTCGTCGTCGTAACCGACTTGAGTGGGCAAATGCTCACATTCGCTGGCGTTTGGCACGTTGGAGAGGTGTTCTCTTCAACTTTATGCGAAGGAGATGTGTTGCACTGCATGAGGCAAATGGTGGTCACACCAGATACTGACTGGTGTGACCCCCAATAAAACATAACTGCACCTTTCAGAGTGGCCTTTTATTGTGGACAGTCTAAGGCATACCTGTGCACTAATCATGATGTCTAATCAGCATCTTGATATGGCACACCTGTGAGGTGGGATGAATTATCTCAGCAAAGGAGAAGTGCTCACTATCACAGATTTAACTGGTTTGTGAACAATATTAGAGGGAAATGGTGATATTGTGTATGTGGAAAAAGCTTTAGATCTTTGAGTTCATCTCATACAAAATGGGAGCAAAACCAAAAGTGTTGCGTTTATATTTTTGTTGAGTGTAAAATTTTAACTATTAGAGAAAAAAAATTACTCAACCATCCCATTTATCTCTGATTGTTCTGAGTTATTTTCATTAGTTACTTCCTCCAAACCATCAACACCTACCAGGCTGCTCAAGGAAGCCCTACCATTAATTAATGCTTCGATCTTAAATATGATCAATCTATCTTTATTAGTTGGCTATGTACCACAGGCTTTTAAGGTGGCAGTAATTAAACCATTACTTAAAAAGCCATCACTTGACCCAGCTATCTTAGCTAATTATAGGCCAATCTCCAACCTTCCTTTTCTCTCAAAAATTCTTGAAAAGGTAGTTGTAAAACAGCTAACTGATCATCTGCAGAGGAATGGTCTATCTGAAGAGTTTCAGTCAGGTTTTAGAATTCATCATAGTACAGAAACAGCATTAGTGAAGGTTACAAATGATCTTATGGCCCCAGACAGTGGACTCATCTCTGTGCTTGTTCTGTTAGACCTCAGTGCTGCTTTTGATACTGTTGACCATAAAATTTTATTACAGAGATTAGAGCATGCCATAGGTATTAAAGGCACTGCGCTGCGGTGGTTTGAATCATATTTATCTAATAGATTACAATTTGTTCATGTAAATGGGGAATCTTCTTCACAGACTAAGGTTAATTATGGAGTTCCACAAGGTTCTGTGCTAGGACCAATTTTATTCACTTTATACATGCTTCCCTTAGGCAGTATTATTAGACAGCATTGCTTAAATTTTCATTGGTATGCAGATGATACCCAGCTTTATCTATCCATGAAGCCAGAGGACACACACCAATTAGTTAAACTCCAGGATTGTCTTACAGACATAAAGACATGGATGACCTCTAATTTCCTGCTTTTAAACTCAGATAAAACTGAAGTTATTGTACTTGGCCCCACAAATCTTAGAAACATGGTGTCTAACCAGATCCTTACTCTGAATGGCATTACCCTGACCTCTAGTAATACTGTGAGAAATCTTGGAGTCATTTTTGGTCAGGATATGTCATTCAATGCGCATATTAAACAAATATGTAGGACATTTTGCATTTGCGCAATATCTCTAAAATTAGAAAGGTCTTGTCTCAGAGTGATGCTGACAAACTAATTCATGCATTTATTTCCTCTAGACTGGACTATTGTAATTCATTATTATCAGGTTGTCCTAAAAGTTCCCTGAAAAGCCTTCCGTTAATTCAAAATGCTGCAGCTAGAGTACTGACAGGGACTAGAAGGAGAGAGCATATCTCACCCATATTGGCCTCTCTTCATTGGTTTCCTGTTAATTCTAGAATAGAATTTAAAATTCTTCTTACTTATAAGGTTTTGAATAATCAGGTCCCATCTTATCTTAGGGACCTCATAGTACCATATCACCCCAATAGAGGGTTTCGCTCTCAGACTGCAAGCTTACTTGTAGTTCCTAGGGTTTGTAAGAGTAGAATGGGAGGCAGAGCCTTCAGCTTTCAGGCTCCTGTCCTCTGGAACTAGCTCCCAATTCGGATCAGGGAGACAGACACCCTCTCTACTTTTAAGATTAGGCTTAAAACTTTCCTTTTTGCTAAAGCTTATAGTTAGGGCTGGATCAGGTGACCCTGAACCATCCCTTAGTTATGCTGCTATAGACTTAGACTGCTGGGGGGGTTCCCATGATGCACTGAGTGTTTCTTTCTCTTTTTGCTCTGTATGCACCACTCTGCATTTAATCATTAGTGATTGATCTCTGCTCCCCTCCACAGCACGTCTTTTTCCTGGTTCTCTCCCTCAGCCCCAACCAGTCCCAGCAGAAGACTGCCCCTCCCTGAGCCTCGTTCTGCTGGAGGTTTCGTCCTGTTAAAAGGGAGTTTTTCATTCCCACCGTCGCCAAGTGCTTGCTCATAGGCGGCCGTTTTGACCGTTGGGGTTTTTCCGTAATTATTGTATGGCTTTGCCTTACAATATAAAGCGCCTTGGGGCAACTGTTTGTTGTGATTTGGCGCTATATAAATAAAATTGATTTGATTATTTTATGCAATAAAATGCAAATTGATTATTTAAAACTCATACAATGTGATTTTCTGATTTTTTTATTCTTTACATTTTAAGTTGAAGTGTACCTACAATAAAAATTACAGACCTCTCCATTCTTTGTAGGTGGGAAAATGTGCAAAATCAACAGTGGATCAAATACTTATTTGCCCCACTGTGTGTGTCACTGGTACTAAATAAATAAATAATGTGTATGGTCAGCTGCGACAGACTGGTGTCCTGTCCTGGGTGTACCCTGCCTCGCGCTCTATGGCTGCTGGGATAGGCTCCAGCCCACTGCGACCCTGAATTGGACTAAGCGGTAGAAGATGAACGAATGAATGTATGGTCAGTTATTCATCCATATCTAACTGCTGACTGAGGTACTTAAATGCCCAAAGTTTCAGACCTGCCAGATGTCTGCATATATATTTATTTCAAGATTGAAAAGAACAAGTACAACCTTTCCGGAGAGGTCTTTTTTTTTTTTTTTCTTTAACCAAGATAACTGTTCTGCAAATTACACAGACTAAGGTTAGTGCAATCTACCAACATATACTATCTACTAATAATAGTTGATGGTACGTATGTACCCAGATTATACAACTGCTATTGTTTTTCTGCATTCTCAAATAATGATGGCTATAAGCATTTCCAGAGAGGACAGTTTTTGACAGATGGACACTTACACTCCGATATTAAAGACATTTGAGCAAATTAGGTACGCATCCTTTTGTGGCATTACAGATAGTGATTACCTACATCATTACACATGATGCTAGAGTTTGAAATGCACTCTACTTTCAGAGAGGACATTTTATTCTTGAGTGCCTGTTTCAAGTCGTTTCCTCACTGGGCAATGATCATGGGAGTTAGAATGTTATAATAATGTTAGAATACAGTAGGCTTTGATAGAGAAATTAGCCCATTTAGTGGTTACCTACTAAATAAGCAATAGTTCTGCCAGCCCATCAAAATTAGACACCATGGAAATGACAGATATTTTGGTACAAACTGGTATGACTACAGTTGAGCTGGTAAACAAATAGGGATATCAAACCAAATAACCATTGCTGCTGATAGACCAGTAGTGGTTACCCATTTATGGCAAACTAAATTTTGTTGGCCATTTCCTTGTCATTAAAACAAACTTTCTTTAAAAACCACTTATGTACCCTGATTGTAAAACAGCCCTGTAGAACCTCCAGCAGCAGTTATTGAAAGCATGTATATATGTAGGCCTGTATGTATACTTTTGATTCTGTGTGGATTAGAGACAAGCCAAAATAAATTCACACTTGTGCACTCAATTCTTGTTTTTTACGTCATTAAAGATGTATGCTGTACAATCATTCCACCCTGGCAAAAGAACAGTTTGACATCATTAACAGCCAAAAATTACCACGACATTCATACTCATAATGAGTGTATGTAAACTACCAACCACAACTATACGTAATCACAAAAGTATCACTAACAAATGATACACTGTGGACAGAATAAAATGTTTGCCAGTTTCTGTTTGTATCTACAAGTAGGCCAACATTAAGAGTGCAACAAATCAATTCAGTGAGTGTATGTATGCATGTATGTATATATCTCCCCTATTAGCCAAAATTAGCTTGAAAGCTAGTAAAAATCCAGTATTATGCATCTCTAGCTTCAATAGATCATAAACACCTGTGGCACAGAAAATTTGCGGAGTAAAAATAATTTATGAGGAAAATACTTGGAAAAAACTCAACAAACCTTATCCTCACTGAGGAGCTTAACATCATATTTATGAGGAAGAAATTTGGGCATTGCCCATTTCCTCTTCTCTTCCTTCGTAGCAGTAGCAGGTTTTCTTGGAGAGCGTCTGGCTCGATCACCTGAAAGAGCGCAAACCAGTAAAAAAAAAAAACCATTACCTCAAAAAACACCCATTGCTTCACCTGGCAATCTTGAGTCAAATTTGTTTTGCTTTGGAACAGTGGCACCAAAAACATCCTCCTGTGTGTCTTTGAGAAAATGTTTCCAAATACAAATGTGGCAGGGCCAAAAACAAAAACACTCCAACGCTTATTTCCTTATTTTAAAGAGCAATCCTAATGTGTTAAACTATTTTTAAATACATTCATGGATCAATATGGTTGTGGTTCTGTAAATAACCCTAAGTGCATTTATGTCTTTGCTTGTATTTTAATTTGGTGCTTATTGCCTTTATTTACTATCAGCTACGGTTAACTTCCTGTTTAAGATTCAACGCTTTTATTTTGCAGAGAGTACTTCCTG
Source organism: Thalassophryne amazonica (assembly GCF_902500255.1). Classification (NCBI taxonomy): domain Eukaryota; kingdom Metazoa; phylum Chordata; class Actinopteri; order Batrachoidiformes; family Batrachoididae; genus Thalassophryne; species Thalassophryne amazonica. The sequence continues at coordinate 82,307,757 of NC_047106.1, forward strand.
TTTTTAACTGTTGGCGCGAGTTAGCTTAACAGCATTAAGAGACGTGAAAGAAAAGTGACGGAGCAAAATGAAAATGTATTTAATTCTTAGCTGCCCCTTGTTAGAGGAACAAGGTATGTTCATATGTAAATAAGAAAACAGTTTGAATATCTGTGTTACTAATATGTACATTTGTTGAGTTTGCTAAGATTTTCAAGTAGACGGGTGTTAAGAGTGTGGATGTCAGCTTTTGTTAGCTTACAGTTTTTTGTGTTCTCAGCTCTTACAGTGAAATTATGCTACAGGTATGTTTAGGGATGGGTATCGGGAACCGGTTCTTTTCGGGTATCGTTAAGAAATGATTCGATCCAACATCAATAGCCTTTTTGCTTAACGATTCCCTTATCGGTCCTTCAGAGTGACCATTGTTTTGGGAGGTGTTTGTTGGGCATTTCTTTATGTCATGGGTTAAAGCAATAAATTTTCATCCGACTAAAATTTTTTCTTGGCAAAAATCAATGCCAGCAATTCCTTAAAATGTGGCCTAGTGGGGGCACACACTCTATTATATTTATTGAGGGAAAAAAAAACATTATATAGTACACAAATTATTCTAACTAGCCTCTAAGGAGAGACAGACAAAGCATAAAAAGAATACAAAACCTGAACATAATGCTACATAAAAGGGTGGTGGGGCGCAGGGTGTAGTCTTGATTCTGGGGGGTCTGGGGGTGCTCCCCCATAATATTTCAAAGTCAAATTTTGTGTATTCTGGTGAATTTTAATGGGTATGAAACCCTTTGAAACAAATAAAACTCACTTCAATCTGTGAAGTAAAAACACAGTATTGATTATGGGGGGCCTGGGGGATCTTCCCACAGAAATTTTTTAAAAGAGCAAGTCAAATTTTGTATTTTCTGGTGAATTTTAATAGGTATGAAGCCCTCTGAAACAAAGAAAACTCACTTTAAACTGCCAAGTAAAAAGTCCTTGTCTTCTGTAGTACTTTGTTCGGTTCTAATTCGGTAAATGCGCCAAAAGGATGCTGTGTCGCTGGCTGTACAGTCAATAAAATACAAAATTAGGGCCTAAAGAAACTGACAACGTTGTTCTGCTGTGCACAAAGTAACACTGTCACCTGTTTTGAAAAGGCATGCGCACTGACAAACTCAAAACTGGCTTATTCACATTTAATTGGTAAAATGCTCTCACTCGTAAAACAAACTAGGGCTACAACTAACGATTATTTTAGTAATTGATTCAATTTAAATTTATTAATTTATATAGCGCCAACTAACGACAAAGTCGCCCCAAGGCGCTTCACACAATTCACAACACCACAAATTAATCTAAAATCAAAATTAAAAGCAAGAAAAGCACAATAAAAAGATAAAACACAGAAAAATAAAAAAGGAAATTACAAAGCAAACACAAACAAATTAAATTAATGCTAAGACAGTCTAAAAAAGTGGGTTTTCAGTCTTGATTTAAGTCTCCACCGTGTCAGACTGCCGAATAACAGCAGGTAGATCGTTCCAAAGAGTCGGACCACGGTAGGAGAAGTGTGAAAAGCAAGGGGCCTAACACAGACCCCTGTGGAACCCCAAATTTCATTTTACCAAGACCAGAAGTAGTGTTATTAAATAATAAAATAGAATAAATAAATAAATAAATACTTGACCGATTAATCGGTCGATTATTTTTTCAGTCTTTTTTTTTTTGCCATTATTTCTTTAAGTGAGTTATTAACGGCCTTGATCACGCAACATCAACGTTTGAGCTTGTAACAAAGTTATGATGTTATATTCTCGTCAAAAACATACCTGGAGTAGTGTTTTGTTTTATTTTGCACATACATACATAACCCGCACACCACAAAGAGATTTCCATCAGGTTTCACCTGATAAGCATTTTTAGATGCCTACAGCAATTATCTCAAGCACTGACAACATATTACAGCAAGAGTCGACGAAAGCATTTTAAGGGCCTGACTAAAGTGTAATATGTTGATCTTTAATAAGATATTTTCATGAAAAAAAGACAAATGTGCAGTTTACTGCATTTTATTTTTATCTTGTGTAAAAACACAGCTTAGATGTGATTTGACAAAACAAATTGTCATTAAACTTAAAACTGGGATGAAGCAGAGATGTAAGAGTCACTAGGTGTTCACAGGAAACACTTATTTATGTTCACTGATAGTTGGTTTTATCGCCGAACCTCGGATTCAGGAGGAGCAGTGTGGTTTTCATCCTGGTCGCAGCACACTGGTCCAGCTCTACACGCTCCATCGGGTGCCATGGTTCTAGACCGGAAAAAGGTGCTTTGTCGTCTTCAGGTCGGTGGAGTGTCCTTGCCTCAAGTGGAGGAGTTTAAGTATCTCGGGGTCTTGTGCATGAGTGAGGAACGGATGGAGCGTGAGATCGACAGACGGATCGGTGCAGCATCTGCAGTGATGCGGTCACTGTATCGGACCATTGTGGTGAAGAGAGAGCTGAGTAGGGGGGCCAAGCTCTCGATTTACCGATCGATCTACGTTCCGATCCTCACCTATGGTCATGAGATTTGGCTCATGACCAAAAGAACGAGATCGCGAGTACAAGAGGCCGAGATGAGTTTCCACCGCAGGGTGGCTGGGTGCTCCCTTAGAGATAGGGTGAGAAGCTCGGTCACTCGGGAGGAGCTTTGAATCGAGCTGCTGCTCCTCCACATCGAAAGGAGCCAGTTGAGGTGGCTCGGGAACCTTTTCCGGATGTCCCCTGGACGCCTTGCTGGAGAGGTGTTCCGGGCACGTCTCATCAGGAGGAGGCCCCGGGGAAGACCCAGGACACGCTGGATGGACTATGTCTCTCAGATGGCTTGGGAACGCCTTGGGGTTCCCCCAAAGGAGCTGGGGGAGGTGTGTGTGGATCGGGAGGTCTGGGCGGCTTTGCTTGAGCTGCTGCCCCCGCGACCCGACTCCGGATAGAGCGGAAGAAAATGGATGGAAGGTTCTTTTTGTCTGTTTCTCTAAAATTGTGTTGTAGCATTATTAGCCATCATTACTATTATTGTTGTTGTTGCCATTATCATTATATAAATAAAAATAAATAAAGGATCTTAGATTGTTTTTATTTATGTCCAGACATCAAGGATCCAGTGACCTATTTCATATTTATTTACTATAAGACTCAATAATGTTGTTGGCATAGAAAACCTGTAAAGCCTACTTTTAGTACACAACTTCACAAACGGTATCGATAAGGGGAATCAATAATGGCATCGATAGATAATATCCTATCAACACCCATCCCTAGGTATGTTTATGTTTTGAACCTCTGCCTGTTTCTATGGACTGTATGCTCATGTAAACTGTTGCACATTAGACTGCCTTCCCATACAGTGAACTTCCACCAGTATGGACGACCATTCTATAAGCCTGTTTCCACATAGACGGCACTGATCAAAGTACTGTCGCTCTGTTTTTGCTACGCCAGCAACATCAACAACAAATGAAGGCCGTTTGATCTTCATACTCGTGTATATTCCTGTTTAGGGATTCCCAGATCTGTTCCAGTAAAGCATGTTCCTTAGTTTTATTCGGTACCTTTTTTATTTGAGTCTTAAAATGCAGTAATTAAAAATAAATTCTTAATGTGGCTCTAATATTCCATCACAAATGTAAACAGCCATTTTTCGAAATCAATAAAAAAAGTAACAGTCGTCCAACATAAGTCAAATTATTTAGTATCATAACCTCTGGCAGAGATTGTTTTCGACCCCGTTTGTGAACAGCCTGGAGCCCACTATTTTCCATATATCTTTATGATTTTTTTTTTTTTTTTATTGAAGATTCATATCCTGATAGGCAAGAAGTGATTTAATTTTCAAGGTCATAGTTCAAAGGGCAAAGTCAGGAAATATCCAGATTATAGACTTGGCGGCCAATTTAACTTTGAAAACACCACTTAATGTATATTTTACATTATATGTTTAACAATGAGGAGCAAACTGGAACTCTCAATGAATAGACTAAGTTTGAGTCGAATCTGATCTGTATTGCAGATTTAGCAGATAATGGATTTTAACAGTGAAAAGCCATTTTGATCTATATTTTGTATTATATTTTAGTTCATGAAAAGCCACTTCTAACAGGGTTTTGACCTTGAAAATATTTTCCAAGGTAAAAAAAAATTTGTGGAATTGTAAACTCGTGTTGCGCTGTACTAGCATGGTGTTCTAGCTTTTACATCTAATTCACGAGGTTTAAGAGCACTGTAATCCTTAATGCATTCATGATACTTACTGAGACTGTCCCTACGGTTCTCGTCTCTAGGTTCCTTTCGTTGGTTTTCCTGACTCGCATTCTCCTTGTCACTGGATGGCGAGTCACAGGCACCATCAAGTTTCTTCTCACTGATCTCACCCTCTTGGCTTTCTAGGGGATGAATCTTTATCACCTTTACTCGCAAACTTTTATCCTTGCCCACCTGAAACAAAAATAAAACAATAGCTATGGCACTGTGTGGAAAACCTGCCAAACCATGCAGGTTGCTCCACCCCCCAGTTACTTTATTATGACACTAAAACTAAATTCTGTGGCACTACAGTTGCAAATGGAAACCATACGATGTTTAAGCTTCCAAAAATCATTAGCTAGTACAGAAAGCAGCACAAAAATCAATTCTACAAGATAAACCATGTATGAATCATGAAAAAAAATGTGAATTACACTTAAGTCTCAAGCACTTTAAAATCCCTAATAAAATCAATCCTACCAGTACATTTTTTGATGCAGTACTTCCTTCCAAATAACAGAGCCCTACAGACAAGTATATTGTTGATTTTCTGCTGTATTCGTCACAGTTAAGAAAGAACAGTCATAAGGAAAATTCAGATGCATATGATGGTGAACTGACCAGGAAGTCACACTCTTCACCCACAGCATACTTTGTCAGGATTTCCATCCAAGCCATTTCAACCAGCTTGTCTAAAGACACCGTGTTGTGGTGGACCATCTCCAGCACTGGCTTCTCAAACCATTGGGGATACTCATCTTGTAGCCTGCACAGAGATCACCAATAATGTAAAATTTTATGTACAAACAGAAAAGACTTCCTTAAAAAGAAAATGTTAGACCTCCAGTCCTTGAGGGCCAGTGTCCTGTAACTTTCAGATTTGTCTCTGCTTCAACACACCTGAGTCAATTATTGAGGTCATTAGCAGCACTCTGGAGAACTTGACTGCATACTGAGGAGGTAATTCAGCCATTTTTTATTCAGGTGTGTTGGACCAGAGAGGGCTCTAAAACATGTAGGACACTGACCCTCGAGGACTGGAGTTGAAGACCCCAACTCCATCAGAGTGGTCTTATCATGGACGTCTTCCCCCACTAGTCTCTTTCCTGCAGGCACTCTATTTTTAAAAACGACCATATTTTATATGATAGTTTTGCACTCGGGTCACCACAACACATCCCAGGTGGATCTGCATAATGAATTAGCACAAGTTCTACGCCGGATGCCCTTCTGGCAACTTATAACCTGGTGCAACTTGTACAGTAGTGTTCAGAATAATAGTAGTGCTATGTGACCAAAAAGATTAATCCAGGTTTTGAGTATATTTCTTATTGTTATATGGGAAACAAGGTACCAGTAGATTCTCACAAATCCAACAAGAACAAGCATTCATGATATGCACACTCTTAAGGCTATGAAATTGGGCTACTAGTAAAAAAAAAGTAGAAAAGGGGGTGTTCACAATAATGGTAGCATCTGCTGTTGACACTACAAACTCAAAACTATGTATTATGCTCAAACTGCTTTCTTAGCAATCCTGTGAATCACTAAACTAGTATTTAGTTGTATAACCACAGTTTTTCAAGATTTCGTCACATCTGCAAGGCATTAATTTTGTTGGTTTGGAACCATGATTTTGCTTGGTTACTAGTGTGCTTGGGGTCATTGTCTTGTTGAAACACCCATTTCAAGGGCATGTCCTCTTCAGCATAAGGCAACATGACCTCTTCAAGTATTTTGACACATGCCAAACTGATCCATTATACCTGATATGCGATATACAGGCCCAACACCATAGTACAAGAAACATGCCCATATCATGATGCTTGCACCACCGTGCTTCACTGTCTTCACTGTGAACTGTGGCTTGAATTCAGAGTTTGGGGGTCGTCTCACAAACTGTCTGCAGCCCTTGGACCCAAAAAGAACAATTTTACTCTCATCAGTCCAAAAAATATTCTTCTATTTCTCTTTAGGCCAGTTGATGTGTTCTTTGGCAAATTGTAACCTCTTCTGTACGTCTTTTATTTAACAGAGGGACTTTGCGGGGGATTCTTGCAAATAAATTAGCTTCACACAGGCGTCTTCTAACTGTCACAGCACTTACAGGTAATTCCAGACTGTCTTTGATCATCCTGGAGCTGATCATTGGGTGAGCGAGCCTTTGACATTCTGGTTATTCTTCTATCCATTTTGCTGGCTGTTTTCCATTTTCTTCCACACGTCTCTGGTTTTTTTTTTGTCCATTTTAAAGCATTGGAGATCATTGTAGATGAACAGCCTATAATTTTTTGCACCTGCGTATAAGTTTTCCCCTCTCCAATCAACTTTTTAATCAAACTATGCTGTTCTTCTGAACAATGTCTTGAACGTCCCATTTTCCTCAGGCTTTCAAAGAGAAAAGCATGTTCAACAGTTGCTGGCTTCATCCTTAAATAGGGGACACCTGATTCACAGCTGTTTATTCCACAAAATTGACGGACTCACTGACTGAATGCGACACTATTATTGTGAACACCCCCTTTTCTACTTTCTTTTTTTTTTTTTTTTTTTTTTTTTACTAATAGCCCAATTTCATAGCCTTAAGAGTGTGCATATCATGAATGCTTGGTCTTGGTGGATTTGTGAGAATCTACTGGTACCTTGTTTCCCATGTAACAATAAGAAATATACTCAAAACCTGGATTAATCTTTTTAGTCACATAGCACTACTATTATTCTGAACACTACTGTACACCAGTGTGACTGATTTTTTTTTCCTCTGTAAGAGGCATTTTTGATGGGTGCGACTTATACTCTGGAAAATATGGTACCTACTCCAGACAGATTTACCAAGAAGTATCAGAACTTCTTACGTGTTCATGTATCCATCCCTTGAGCTGTACAAAGAAAACCTGCTGTAAAAGTCATTGTAAATTCATCAAAGGCTGCCAATAACCATGTCCAGCATTGATTTTATAGCTACTCATTTTTATTTCACTTTATGAAAGTATTTTTGGTTGTTTGTGTTCAATTCTGACCATATTTTAAAATATGTAATTTGATAAGGACTACAAATCTCTCCCATTTCAAACAGGGTAAAAATAAAGGCAAAAAGTTATTCTGAGATTTTTTTTTCATGTTCATTATATATTATAAGACTGTATAACCCATGTTACGGATAGCACTGGACAGGATGGAATAAATAAGACATTACAGGCAAAACATTTCATGCTCTCCCATAACAGCTATTAGCAGACAATCACACCAACTTCAACAGTAGACAAAAACCAAATACTGGTACTTTGTATGTGGTGCAAGAGTCATGCTTATCTCAATATAAAAATCATGGCAGATTAAGATCAACATTAACGCCCTATTACTGAGGCACAATTTAGCCATATCAATTCGCCGCAGGGTTTCTCTCACTGTAGTTGTAATTACAGCAGGATTCTTTTAACCCTTCAACAACACCCAGCACACACTAGTGTGTGTGTGTGTGTATATATATATATATATATATATATATATATATATATATATATATATATATATATACACACACATATATATATACACACACATATATATATATATACACACACATATATATATATATACACACACACACACACACACACGACAACACAAGGAACAGACTGACCAGTAGAGGGAGCCTGTTTCTGGGCTGATTTAACTGAGCTCACAGTACAGATGTGTCTCAGTCACACATGTAATAGTTTGATTTTGTCATCTCAACAGCAAATATACTGTATGTGCAATTATATAATTCTAAGCGGGCTGTCATTAACACTTAATAATAATAAAATCTGTTTAATTTGAACAGTTTCACCTCTGCAGAACAGGATGTAAGAACTTTCAGCAGAATGACTTAATCACACATTCTGTAACTATTAAGGGAGAAGGAGCACCACATTTATCCAGTCACAGCAAACCTTGCATCTTTAACTGGGTGGGAGGCAACTGACCTTCTCTCCGAGAGGCCAAATGTGATTTAATTATTTTAGCCAGGGCCTCACAATAACCAGCAAGGATTTAAAAAACAAAAAACACAGCTTCACAGTCATTATGTTCATGCACATACAAAAACTAACAGTACTACTAACAGTTCTGTGACTTCCTGTTCTTCGTCCCATGCTTCCTTATGTGTAAGCTGGTTGCTTCCAGTACTCTTGCATGTCCATATGCGCTCACTATACCTTTGCAAGCGAGCCTCATACTCTCTGTAGCATTCAGTCAAGGAAATCACAATTTTCATATTTGTCTTAAAGACATCTCCACCATGACTCACAATTATTCTATTTTGTGTTACATAGCCATTAACCAAATACAGTTCACTGTACTGCTGAAAATGTGATGTATAGTAAGAATGTAACTATTAACTAATACAAATTGAAAATTTAACATATCAAAAGATCTGGCTGCATAAATAAAAGGGCAAGTGAACTGATCTAATTATATTATGAAGAGTCAATTAGGCCTGTCGTGATGATAAATTCACACAGTATTGCCACAGTTACTTTGAAAAAGTAATCCAATTACTATCCTTGAAAAAGTAATTTAGTTACATTACTGATTACTCAACAATTACTCCGTTAGATTACTAGTTACTCTCAGCAAGTGCCGACAACACCCCCTGCCACCTCAACATGAAAATGAAAACACTTTTGCTGTTGTCACCGCACTTTGAGAGATGACGGCCATTTTTTTTCAGCTCGAAGCTTCAGAGCAAAACTGTGGATGAAAAGCTTGCAGCTCGCTGAAAGTGGGCAACGTGGGCAGTTCAGACGAACCACGACCTCCTGCCTGTGGGCCAGTTTAATGCTGCGATCGACACGCAATGCAAAAATAATAGTAACGCACAGTGACTTGGAGAAGTAACTTTAATCTGATTACTGATTTGTAAAGATTAACGTTCTAGATTACTCGTTACTGGAAAAAGCAGTCAAAATTTCCAGTATATTCGTTTTGTCAATTGTGTCGCTAGCATGGCCCAAGCAGAGTCACCCCTTTGAGTCTGGTCTATTTTTTTTTTTTTTCTGCTTCAGGTTTCTTCCTCAGAGGGAGTTTTTCCTTACCACTGTCGCCTGTGTGCTTGCTCTAGTGGTTGGTAAGGTTAGACCTTACTTGTGTGAAGCGCCTTGAGGCAACTTTGTTGTGATTTGGTGCTATATAAATTAAAATGAAAAACTGTGTGCAGCTTCGTGCACAAAGAAAATTATGAAATGTTCAAAATCATCACGCATTAATTACATTTACTTCAGGTGAACACTGGGTGTGAGTGCAAGTGATTGCGTCAGCGCACCGCATCACAGCTCATCAACAATCATACAACTCAACAACACTCAACAATTATAACGAGATGTTAAAATCTATCACAGCAACTCACAAGAAGGAAAGAACATGCAACTGTTTTACCAAGCTATTACAATATAAGCATTACTAGTAGTTACCTTTTTAGACGGTTCCAAACTGTGCTCTCCATCTCATTAAGGGCACACGAGACAAAAGCAGCAGCTGGAACAGTCCTCTGTGATTCCGGAAGCAATTAGGTGTTTTCAACAGCCAACTCAGAAAATGATTAAACCTCTACAAAATAATTTTATATATGTAGCGTCCAGTGCACAACACGGGGCATCCAGTGGAACAAAGCGCTGCATCCAGCTGGGAACACAGAGGGTGGAGATCATCACGGTGAAGTGCGCAGATCAAAATCGTGCAAGTGTCAGGACACCTTCACAATAGATTGGGGGAGAGAACATGCCTAATCTTGAATTATTTATTTCATTCAGCTTTACAGAGGCCCACTGATGTCAAAAAAAGGGCCCATCATGTGGCAAAAGTGACCCAAAAGTCTACCATCCTTTGAAATATGACACCGATTTACGATAATTTTTCCACATTTCAATTACAATGTTGATCACTGAGAATTAAAAGCTCATTGCTTTCTGAAACTATGTTCTTGCATTTATGAATAGGTTTTTCCTCTATCTCCAAGGTGAAGCGCTGCAGTATGACTACATATTACTCAACACCTTGCACTCTATAGTTGTTTGTGCGCACTTTTATACCTGTTGATTAAAAATAATGAGAACCTTGAATGCACATAAAAATTTTGAAACTGTGATCCTACACACCTACACTGTGTATTTATACACTGATTTTTTTCTACGTGAGATACACAGTGGAAAAATCATAGGTTCATAGTGAAGTCACCCCACTGTAGTTTTTATTTATTGTATTTATTTTGTAGTTTTATATTTCAATTATGTTCATGTAATAAACTATACACGCCAGCGGCATAATACACTGTTCTTACTCTGGTTTTGTAAGTGAGATGATGATGATGATGGGGAATGTAACTGTCACATAAAAAGTCGATTGATGGGAGAAGCAGGGAGCACTGCCCAGTTCTATACATCATAACAGTAGGTTCCTGACTTTAAAATAGTCCTTCTCGTTTTACTTTTTTTTTTTTTAAATAAGCATGATACCTAGGCTCAAACTGTTATTTGAAACGCTTGTAAGATGGAAATATTATATAATAAGAGAGGCAGTGTTACCCAAACTGTGAAGAAACCTGCTGTGAAGAATAAACACTCACTGTTGAAACTATACAAGGACTTGTGAAGGACAGCAGTTAGGCTACCTTGAACATTTCCTCTTTGAAGTACAAAACCATGGTTCAAACACTGACAAAGTTCTCAAACTAAGCTTACAAATACAAAGACCTGGATTAGTGAAAGTAACTCTTATCCAAGAATCTACGTTACACAGTCAATTTTCAGTATGAGGGGAACATTATCCTGGAAAATGAGGAACTATATAAAAACTTTTTTTATGTATATATATATATATATATATATATTCGTGTGTTGAGAAAACACTTCATACGTTTTACATGCATCATAGCTAACTACAATAGGTCCTGCAATCAAGGAAAAAAAATTCCATTTCTGTAACAGAAATATAAAAAACACGCTTTGGTGACCTCACCTAAATGAAGTGGGGTGACAGAAATGATTGAAATGTAAGACAGACACAATGGGGTGACTTCAATTGCTGCCGGTCAGGGGCAGAGAAAAGAGTGGACCCTAAATAAGCATGTTTTTGATTGTGGGAGGAAACTGGAACGCCCAGAGGAAACCCACACAGGCACATGGAGAACACTACAGAATGGATCAGGAAGAACATGCAAACATCAAACAGAAAGGATGGGAAGTAATCCCACGACCCTTCTGCAGTAAGGCATCACTGTAAGCCACCATGCCAACATTTAACGATGCGAACACCAATGTAAACAAGTGAGATGATAAATGTTGCTTCTGACAGATTTGCAGCACATAATGGTATAAAATGTGTCATGGATGGGTGAATAACCGTCCTTGCAATAAAGCTAAACACAACAATACGTTTCAGTGTCCATTAACCTGAAGTAATGAGTGTCTCATCATCGTGTCAAGAGTATGAAGAAAACTACCATATAAAAACACCATGAAGGAAGCAACGCCAATTTTAAAAAGTGTGAATCTTGCGTCACTGCTCACCTGATTTAAGCAAAACCCTCCCTTTAACCACTGAGGCACACACATACATACATACAAACATACTGAGCAAACTTAGGAACATTACATAATGTGTGTTCTAATACCAACCAGCTGAGGTGTAAATCACAGGCCATTGTAACAAAACAGGACACTTAACGTTCGACAGCGTGCTAACTGATAGTTAGACACCGACAACCGGGCCACAAATGATGAAGAGCAAGAAAAAACGGCAACAGAAATATTTAGACATCCCTGAAATATCATGTTCTTGCTGACATATTGATGGAGCTACCTTGCTAGCTACAAAGGCGTGATTAGCACAGCGGCTAAGCGTTAGCCAGCGAGTTGGTCATTTCGTGAAAGAAAAAAAACGAATTAAGGCAGAACACCCTATTATATGTGCAATACTAGCAGCTTCTACGCACGAAAACGGTCTTATCGTTCACTTAGCAACATAACAGCGGGTAGGTTGCTCAACGTTAGCGGCGTGATGCTTGAAGGATACTCTTTGTTCCTGAAGGCCTCCTTGGTGTGCTCGATGATGTACGTCTCTTCACCTGGGCCTGGTGGCTCGAGCAGCGGCTTCGCCAGCGGGTAAGGCTTCCGGCCCAGCAGCGGTGCCATTTCAAACGCACTGACGCCAACAATTAAGATCTAGTTTATCAGCAAGTTAGTTCAATCGCAACAACACCAGTACGTGCGTATCATGTAGCCGAATGCCACCAAATTCCTAGCTTAGCGTTAGCACAGCTCACTTTACCGCCGGTGTGGCGGGGCCCCGGCGCTCAGCGGCTACTTGCCTAGCTAGCAGGCTGATAAAACAATAACAGTCCGCCTCGTCGCCTCCTCACGGGGCCATGCTCCTTCTCCGCACAGGCTTTCATAGAACAAGGTTCGTCCTTTCTCTCCAGAGACTTTTACCTTCTCGGAGTGAAAAAAAGGACTGTTATCCGAACCAAAATCAAACTCGTGGCAAGTGAGTCGAAGCAAACGACTCCTGTTCGCATGCAATTGTCTTGCCGGTTAGTATTTTCAAATTTTCTTTTATGGTAAACCTCCTGTTAAAGTAGTCTTTTGAAAAACTCAGCTGAATCAATCAAGAGGTTAATTCCTCGTTGAAATGGCGGGAGTTTCTAGTACGTCGGCACGATTCCGGAGCCGTTTCCCCGGCAGCAAGCAGTGGCGTCCCTACGCCAAGCCTATGGTCACGCCCACTCTGGACGTTCACTCGCTCTTTCGTAGCCCGACTCTCTTTCCTAGCCTGTGATTGGTTGGCGGCCGAGACGCTGACGTCAGCCTTACTTTGGTGTGGCGCGAGCGCTGCTCTCCTATTGGTCGTTCAGGAGTAGGAATTCCTACTCCTAAATGGCCGCCAGTATCCGGCCTAATTCAGGCTGGTTGTCGGGCTCACGGTCGGGCTCGCTCTTTCGGTGACGTGTCCTCAAGCAATTTGGCTGCCGCGTCGTTTGATTGGCTGTTGTCAGTAGCCTTCTAATAAAACCACGCCCATCGCACAATGTTGTCACTGGAATCCGTATCATAGTTATATAAACATTTTGGTGACGTATGGAACTAGTGCCGCTCTCGTTAAGCTAAGCTCGTGGCGCTCGGGAGAGTGTTTGTTCGGGTTTTTTTTTCTGCATCAGTTGTTTAACACAAAATCAAGCTTTAAAATGCCCATATAAATATAAGTTGTGCTTGTCAAGAGAAATCGCTGTCCTTCCGTCCGTCCATACGACAAAAACTTCCACGTCCTAAAACTCAAGAACTGTAAAACTCTCAAAATCAAAATTTTTATACATTAATATTGGGAGGTCAAAACTCTGCCTGCAATAAATAAAAAATGCATTTCTCACGTTTATAAAAGCTTTTTTTTTAAATGCTCATATCTCCCGCTAGATGGCGACAAAAGCTGCTTAAATGTGCTGCAAGGACTCTTGACTGTGTATTAATTTGAGAAGTTAATTTTTGGCGAAATGAGATGGGCTGACAGCCAAAAATCAACTTACAGTGTGCGGGGAACATGCTTTTTTTCCCCCGTACTAGAAAATAGTGTAATTGCACATCCACTACAGTAGGCGGCAGTGGCGCTCTCTTGGTGTCACTGTAACTACGGTAGGGGACGAGGAAAGACCACTGAACTCTTAAGACTGGTGTGTCTTAAAATGTTGGCAGCGGAGGGCGTCATTTAAAGACATTACAATTGTAATAATTGTGTTGGGTAAATTCTTCATTCACAAGTGCCGTTTCCTGAAGACAAAACCATCCTTCTCCACTTTTCACAAGGAACTCTGCCTCTACTTCTCATCTGTGAAATTTATGAACAAAAATCAAGCCATGGAACTGCATTGTTTGTTTAACGAATTGAACTTATCAGAAAACCCCTAGTTTAAATTGATTTTATTTGCCTTTTTATTTTACTTTATTATTTATATTTTTTTGTAAAATTTAATTTATTTCTATATGTCCTTTACTTGTATACTGGTCATCCTTCAGTTCTGTTGCCTGTTGTGGCAATATTCAAATTGTTTCTTATTTGTGAAATGTCATTTATGTTGTATATATTCTTTCTCTTTTTTGTGTTATCAATTATTTTGTTCTTGAATTGTCAATAAAATTGGCTTAAAAAAAAAATTTAAAGACATTACAACCTCAATCACGCAGATAAGCCGCTTGCGTATTTTTCCAGCGAAAACGTGCTGAAAATTGCCAGCAATCATCCCGCTTTGTGAATGCTGCTTCAGTAGACCAGCGAGCACCGTCAGCAGAGGAGCTGAGCAGCAGCAGAAATGGTCTCTGTCATGCTAGATGATGCAAGTGCTGCAAAAATAAATAATCACAATAAATCATTACAAAAAAATCAGCACAAATTGTTTTATTCAATTTTGTTTTGTCTTAAAGTGTTTTATATATTGTGCTCCTGAGTAAGAGTTCTGATCAATTTGAATTTATTATTTATTAATTTCATTTAATTTTGTTTTTCAGTATCAAATGGCAGTCGGTCAAAAAATGTTTATAGTTTAAGGATTTTTTTTTTTCCATTTCAAGCAAAGTGATGCAATTTTTTTCTGTTAGACTAAAAAATGTTAACGTTATTCTTTGCTGAAAGTTGATCTATAGTTCTTTTTCTTTAATGTTAATAAGGATACAATGTTACGCAGAGGTGTACTTATAACAATTTCATGGACAAATGATACTACTACAAATGATACAGTCACGGCAGAGAGTGGTGTTCTTCCTAGGGAAGCGTAACAGAAAATAATTGAGAAGCACTACGCTATAATCCAAGGTTTGAACACATTTACACTGGGCTGTGTAATTTATGCACAACCCTTAATGTGATGGCTTTGGTCTGATTTCACACTAAAATGAGCTTCTGTATCGACAGCCAAGCGTCTTTTCCATGTTCTCTGATCTCAGTGATGTTCTGTCAGGTGTCATGATGTTTCATGAAAATGACAGATGACATTCTGGCTGATTTGAACACTGTTTTCTTCACAGGAGAATAATCCGTTGTGTGCATTTTAAAAGGAAATTCATACTTATTACAACTTTGCAGAGATCAGGAAAAATAATGATGTCATAACAATAAAATCTGACAGGGCAAAGAATAGTGGAACAATGTCACAGATTGGAAACAACCCCAGAATTATCCCCACTTCTTTATTTACCAAAAGCAGAAAATGAGTGAATGGGTGAAATGTCATATTCTCTCAATACACATACAGGAAAACGTGTTTGCACTTTATTTTGATGGTTCAATTCAAAAACAAATCACCTCTATGTTACTTCAACAATGAAAGCCAGCGGAAAGGCACTTTGATCCATCTGTTATTCCACCTGATTAAATATAACCAGTTCAGGAAAACCATCCATCATCACAAAACGAAGTAGAAACGTGTTACACTCACAGAGTATAACACATGCACCTTACATGTATGATATAGACTCATGGAAATGAATAAATGATGAATTCATAAACACCAAATTCTGGAAATAGCATTTTTTAAGAGTTTTACCTTTCAAGGTCATCAAAGGTCATGTGCCGTATGGAGTAGTGATGTAAGACTTCACATTAGTGTTTAACATTCACCGTAGGTGTATCTTGAACCAATTCCTGGAAATAGCCATAAACCTTTTCATGAGCACTGGAGAGCAATGCATTGTGGGATTGGCTGGAGACAAACAAACCCAACCATGGTTTCTGAAAATGGTTTCCATGGTTGGACAAATCTCTGATCTTCAATCACTTTTCATAGAAATAAATGAGGAGTTAATAAAAAAAACTGTGAGAGACCAGCAGTCAGTGCTCACCAGTGGAGAAATCCACACTGAAAAATTCCTTCATGATCAGCTGCAAAAAACCTCAACTCTCCATGATCCTTTTAATTGATAAATCACTACATAAAATCAATCAAAGAAAACAATACACTTTTTAAAAAGCAAACCTTAATTGATATACATAACCCATTGTTTTTGGGATCAATTATACTTTTAAAAATGAAAACAGAATTGATGATGATCAGTCATCATCAATACATTTTCATCAGAAAAAATGTTGATATGTAACCTCTAGTAACATACAGTACATGTACGCTGAACAATCCTCAAAATAGTCATTGTAAAAGAGTTTGCCCTTTCAGTGGCATCCAAGGTCGATGGTTGTTACCAATATAAAACTGATATACATGACTTCATATTAGTGTTTCATAACAACCACAGCTGAATCCTTAACCAGTTCCTTGAAACCACCATTCTAAATGAGAATTCAAGAGAAAGTTGGTGGGTTAGTGGTTAGCACTGTTGCCTCACAGTAAGAAGGGCGTGGGTTTAATTCCCACCTGGGACCTTTCTGTGTGGAGTTTGCATGTTCTCCCCATGTTTGTGTAGGTTCTCTGGTGATTTAAAAACTTTAAATTGACTGCAGCTGTGTGTGAATGTGTTTGTCTGTCTACATGTGGCCCTGTGATAGACTGGTGTCCTGTCCAGGGTGTCTCATGCCTCATGAATGCTGGGATAGGCTCCAGCACCCCCGTGGCCCTTACTTGGAGTAAGCAAGTAAAGATAACAGATGGATGGATATAGCCACAGCTGTATCCTTCACCGGTTTCTCTAAATAGCCATCATAAAAAAGTCTGATTTTCTTTGTCATCCACAGTCAAAGGTCATACCATTATAAAAAGGTGATGTTTGACTTCACATTAGTGTTTAAAGCCCCAGTCACACATAGCAAGAATGTGGAGGAGCCATTCCGACACGGCAAACATTGCCATAATCTGACGTAGTTGGGAGGAAAAGAAACGTGATCAGCCTTGGTCCGAACGCATCTGGACTGCCTCGTGCACACCTGCAGGATGCAGCCCAAACATATTTCAGACAACAGTCAGATGACACAGATTGCTGTCAGATGGCACCGACATTGGAGCTGTCACTCAGTCACCCACTCAATCAAATCTCTGCTTGTCCTCACATTCCCAGAGCTAAACTGACCTCTCATCAGTGTTTGTCTCACATGACAGAGTGCGCGCGTGTACATGTGTGTGTAGAATAGGTGATCAAAGCAGTGTGCGCATGTGGCCGAAATCTTCGCTCAGCTGAGTGTATATGTGTTCATAAACACTGTACCAGCCACTCTGCATGCGGTCCTGTGCTCGCACATGTGCGCGTGCACAGGAACTGTCCATCCAGAGAGTGCACAAAAAGGCTGACACCTGTCAGTGATCGCCTGCTGTTAGTCCGGTGAAAAATCACTTTCGGTGTTTGATTAGTATATACGTACTTGCATTGCTAGATTTCATTTGTCCGACTGGACTCCATAACTGCTGTTGAACTGTGTTGGCAGTGTGTAGGTCATGGGATCTGATTGCTTGACTTTTGACCAATTCTATTTCCATACACTGCAAATTTTGATCATATTGGCAATATAATATTATGAATCTCGTATTTGTGCTAAGGAATGCTAAGAAATAAAATTATAATAGTGCCAAAAAATTATTTTCATGACTTAAATCTTTAAATCCCCAAAAGGCTGTGCAGTTTTAAGGGTATGCCTATGATTGTGCAGCATACTTTAATCATACTCTGAAGCTTGTATCTGCTCTTTAGGGTCAGGAGATGCAGCCAGAGCATCAAGGAGAAGGTCAGGACTGAGTCAGTAAAGCATAAATAAAACATCTGTATTAAAACACTGTCAACATTAAAACTATCATGCTTACACAATGCCTCTCTGTGAACCATCAACTTATCGTGGTGGAGAGGTTTGTGTGCCACTGTGAACCTGAGAGCTGTGTTGTCTGGAGCCTTTGTGCTCCTGGTAGGGTCTCCCATGGCAAATGGGTCTCAGGCGAGAGGCCAGACTAAGAATGGTAAACAAGACACCATGATAGAACGAGGTAGAGGAAATGTGACCCGGCCCGGAGGAAGCCCAGGGCCCTCATCCGGAGCCAGACCTGGATGTAGGGCCTGTCAGTGAGCGCCTGGTGGCTGGGCTTGCCACAGAGCCCAGTTGGGCACAGCCCGAAAAGGCAACGTGGATCTTCCATCTCCAACCTGTGGGCTCACCACCTGCAGGAGGAACCGCTAGTGTCGGGTGCGTTGTCCCTTGGGTGGCAGTGAAAATTGAGGGCCTCGACGGACCAGACCCAGGTGGCAGGGGCTAGCTCTGGGGGTGTGGAATGTCATCTCACTGTGGGAGAAGGAGCTGGAGCTTGTGCGGGAGGTGGAGCAATACCAGTTAGATCTGGTGGGCCTTGCCTCCACGCACAGCCTTGGCTCCGGAACCACTCTCCTTGATAGGGGTTGGACCTTATTCTTCTCTGGAGTTGCCCAGGGGATGAAGCGCCAGGCGGGTGTGGGGATACTCACGAGTCCCCGGCCGAGCGCAACTACGTTGCAGTTTACTCCAGTAGACGAGAGAGTCAAATCCCTGCATCTTTGGGTGGCAGGGGGGAAAACTGGGACTGTTTGTGCATATGCACGAAACAGCATTTTGGAGTATTCGGCCTTCTTGGAGTCCCTGAATGGAGTCCTGTATAGGGCTGCGGTGGGGGACTCTGTTGTTCTGCTGGGGGAATTCAACGCACACGTGGGCAATGACAGAGACACCTGGAGAGTTGTGATTGGGAGGAACAGCCTCCCTGATCTAAACCCGAATGGTAGTTTGTTACTGGACTTGTGCTAGTCACGGACTGTCCATAACGAACACCATGTTCGAACATAAGGATGCTCATAAGTGTACATGGTAAGGCCGGAGATCGATGATCGATTTTGTGATCATATCATCTGATTTGAAGGTGCATGTTCTGGACACTCGGGTGAAGAGGGGGAGCGCTGTCAACTGATAACCATCTGGTAGTGAGTTGGATCAGAGGGTCGGGGAGGACTTTGGACACCTTGGTGGACACTGGTGGTCAGGGAAACCGTTCGACTGAAAAAGGAATCCTTCCAGGATATGTTATCTTGGAGGACTCCAGAGGCAGTTGCAAGGTACCGACAGGCCCAAAGGGCAGCAGCCTCTGCTGTGGGGGTAGGCAAAGCAGCGGATGTGGGAGGAGTTCAGAACAAACATGGAGAAGGACTTTCAGTCAGCACCAAGGTGCTTCTGGCGGACCGTGAGGCACCTCAGGAGGGGAAAATGGGGAACCATCCAAGCTGTTTACAGTAAGGCTGGGACTTTGTTGACCTCAACTGAGGATGTAATCTGGCGCTGGAAGGAACACTTTGAGGACCTCCTGCATCAGACCGGAGCGCCCTCTATAGTAGGGGCAGAGCTGGAAGCTGATGGAGGATTTTCATCAATTTCCCTGGTGGAAGTCACCAAGGTAGTCAAACCACTTCGCAGTGGCAAGGCCCCGGGTATGGAAGGATTGTCTTGGATGAAACGTCTCTTCAACACTGCATGAGGTCTGGGACAGTGCCTAAGGAGTGGCAAACTGGGGTGGTGGTCCCCATATTTAAAAAGGGGGACCAGAGAGTGTGTGCCAAATACAGGGGCATCACACTACTCAGCCTCCCTGGTAATGTCTACTCTATGGTGCTGGAAAGGAGGGTTCGGCCGATAGTCGAACCTCTGATTGAAGAGGAACAATGTGGATTCCGTCCTGGTCATGGAACAACCGACAAGCTCTTTACTCTCACAAGGATCCTGGAGGGTGCCTGGAAGTATGCCCACCCAGTCTACATGTTTTATGGACTTGGAGAAGGCGTATAATCGGGTACCTCGGGAGATACTGTGGGAGGTGCTGCGGGAGTATGGAGTGAGGGGTTCCCTTCTCAGGGCCATCCAATCTCTGTACTTGCAAAGTGAGAGCTGTGTTCGGGTGCTTGGCAGTAAGTCGGACTCATTTCCGTTAGAGGTTGGCCTCCACCAGGGCTGTGCCTTGTCACCAATCCAGTTTGTGATATTCATAGGATACTGAAGCATCGTTGGGGGAGGAGGGTTTCCGGTTTGGTGGGCTCACAGTCTCATCACTGCTTTTGCAGATGATGTGGTCCTGTTGGCTTCATCGGCCGGTGACCTTCAACACTCACTGGATCGGTTTGCAGCCGAGTGTGAAGCGGCTGGGATGAAAATCAGAACCTCTAAATCTCAGGCCATGGTTCTCAGCAGGAAAACAATGGATTGCCTACTCTGGATAGGGAATACAGCGTTGCCCCAAGTGAAGGCATTCAAGTACCTCGGGATCTTGTTCACAAGTGAGGGGACGATGGAGTGTGAGATTGCCTGGAGAATTGGTTCAGCAGGGGCGGTATTGCATTTGCTCTACTGTAGTGTTGTAATGAAAAGGGAGCTGAGCCAAAAGGCGAAGCTCTCGATCTACTGGTCAATCTTCGTTCCTACTCTCACCTAAGGTCATGAGGGTTGGGTCATGACCAAAAGAACTAGATCGCAGGTACAAGCGGTCGAAATGGGCTTCCTCAGGAGGGTGGCTGGTGTCTCCCTTAAGCCCCTTTCACACCGGGGCTGCTTCCAGTTGTGTCGCGTGTCGTCATGACGATGCCGCATGGAAGCAACCTAGTGCTGAGACGATGCAACTCAATGCCACAACAGCACGAGGGAAGCAAAGGACGAAGGAAATTGGGAGCCAAAAATTAAAAATGTTTAATTTTTGTTTGCATCCTCTGCTCAACGCAGAAATTAAGTGATTTCAGCGCAAGTCAGAGCAACAGGACGGTCCTCAGCGTGACTGGAAGCCACACCCTTACAAGACAACATTATCCGATGCCAATTTATGATTCCTGCTGTGTTCCATTGTTCGTGAAGTATAAATCATGTACGATTGTTTTTACACCGTGTACACAATGTAGTGAAACTACACGCTCAAAAAAGAGCACAGAAAAAAAAAAATGCTGATTGCAGCTGCTCGCTCTTTTCTCACAAAAGTGTTTAAATAAAATCCATAAAAGTCTTGCTCACAGACTGATTGCCAGAGACAGGACATGTTCACATCCAGTAAAAAGTCCCGACATCTCCAGTCCATTCACGGGCAGTTCATTCACGCGCGCACATGTGAACAATTAAAAGAAAAAAAAGGCTGGCTGTGCTCCTCGCTCTCCCCTCAAACTCTCATCATTGTGTTAAATAAAGGACATAAGTCCTGCTCACAGACTGATTGCCAGAGACAGGACATGTCCACATCCAGTAAAAAGTCCGGACATCTCCAGTCCACTCACGGATGATTCGTTCATGCGCGCACATGTGAACAATTAAGAGAAAGAAAGAAAAAAAAAACTGTCTGGCTTCAGGCAAATAGTTCCTTGTTCTCCCCTCAAACTCTCTCATCACTGTGTTAAAAAAGGACACAAGTCTTGCTCACAGACTGATTGCCAGAGACAGAACATGTCCACATCAAGTATAACTCCAGACATCTCCACATTTACTCATGGACGGTTCATTCACGCACACGTGCATCTCGCGGTCAAAGGAGGAAAGATAAACTATAACAGCATTCAGAGTGCAGAGCTGCAGCTCAGCACAAGAACAAATATAAACTAGAAGATAAATCAAAGTGCACAGTCTGGCTGCAGCTAAACTATGAACTTTGATTCCTCTGTGCAGAGAACCTGCAGGCTACGTCCTCACCTCCTCTCTGCTCCCTGCTGCAAATCATGATGCCACAGGAAGCAACATGACACAGCCCTGGTGTGAAAGGGGCTTTAGAGATAGGGTGAGAAGTTCAGTCATCCGTGTGGAGTTCGGAGTAGAGTTGCTGCTCCTTCGCGTTGAAAGGAGCCAGCTGAGCTGGTTCGGGCATCTGGTAAGGATGCCCCCTGGCCGCTTCCCTAGGGGGGTGTTCCAGACACATCCATCTGGGAGGAGACCCCGGGGAAGACCCAGGAGTCGGTGGAGAAATTACACCTCCACACTGGCCTGGGAACGCCTTGGGATCCCCCAGTCAGAGGTGGTCAATGTGGCACGGGAAAGGGAAGTTTGGGGTCGCCTGCTGAAGCTGTTGCCCCGCAACCCAAACCCGGAAAAGCGGTTGAAGACGAGTGTTTACACAAAAAGAACATTCCCTAATGGGTTTTCTAAAGGACAGCATCCACTTGGGCCTCAAATGTGAGCTTTCTATCAATGATGTTGCCCAAGTATTTATACCCCCGTCACACATAGCCGGAATCACGCAGAGTGGCGTCAGACTTGTGAATTGGCGCACATCCAAAAAGTGTCAGATTTCAGTTCCAAAACGTTCTGACAGCCATCTGCGGAAGTTGACACAGTTGGTCAAAATTGGCCAGCGGCCCACAGTGTGATGCACATGTTCAAAACTCTCCGGGCGCCGTCGAGATGGGACACCTATCCGACAGCAGTCCATGTGTAATCTGACAACCATCTGACTGCAATTTACATATTCTGATGGCATCACAACAGCATCTGAAACGATCTGATCATGTTTGATTGAGCTCTGAGATCGATCGGTCACAGCAAAGCCTGCTGACTTGCTGTGCCACGTTTATCAACCTTTCCTTCATCCTCCCAGCCAGGGAGGGTGAAGAAAAGGTTGATATATAATAACATGTACAGTGGGGCAAACAAGTATTTGATCCACTGTCGATTTAGCCCACCTACAAAGAATGGAGAGGTCGGTAAGTTTTATCATAGATACACTTCAACTGTGAGAGACAGAATCTAAAAACAAAATTCAGAAAATCACATTGTATGATTTGTAAATAATTAATTTGCACTTTATTGCATGAAATAAGTATTTGATCACATATAAAAACAGACCTTAATATTTGGTACAGAAACCTTTGTTTGCAATTACAGAGCTCAGACATTTCCTGTAGTTCTTGACCAAGTTTGCACACTGCAGCAGGGATTTTGCTCCAGTCCTCCATACAGATCTTCTTCAGATCTTTCAGGTTTGGAGTTTCAGCTCCCTCCAAAGATTTTCTTTTGAGTTCAGGTCTGGAGACTGGCTCGGCCACTCCAGGACCTTGAAATGCTTCTTACGGAGCCCCTCCCCTTAGTTGCCCTGGCTGTGTTTTGGGGTCATTGTCATGCTGGAAGACCCAGCCATGACCCATCTTCAATGCTCTTACTGAAGGAAGGAGGTTGTTTGCCAGAATCTTACAATACGTGACCCCATCCATCCTCCCTTCAGTGCAGTGCAGTCGTCCTGTCCCCTTTGCAGAAAAGCATCCCCAAAAATGATGTTTCCACCCCCATGCTTCACGGATGGGACGGTGTTCTTGAAGTTGATTCCAAAAAGCTCTATTTTGGTCTCATCTGACCACATGACCTTCTCCCATGCCTCCTCTGGATCATCCAGATGGTCACTGGTGAACTTCAAACGGGCCTGGACATGTGCTGGCTAGAGCAGGGGGACCTTGCTGCCCTGCAGGATTTTAAACCATGATGGTGTCGTGTGTTACTAACGTAATCTTTGTGAATGTGGTGCCAGCTCTCTTCAGGTCATTGACCAGGTCCTCCTGTGTTGCTCTGGACTTTCTCAGAATCATCCTTAACCCACTAGGGGAGATTTTGCATGGAGCCCAAAACCGGGAAAGACTGACAGTCATGTGTTTCTTCCATTTTCTAAGAATTGCGCCAACAGTTGCTGCCTTCTCACCAAGCTGCTTGCCTATTATCCTGTAGCCCACCCCAGCCTTGTGCAGGTCTACAGTTTTGTCCCTGGTGTCCTTGGATAGCTCTTTGGTCTTGGCCATGGTGGATAGGTTGGAGTGGGATTGATTGAGTGTGTGGACAGGTGTCTTTTATACAGGTAACAAGTTAAAACAGGTGCAGTTTATACAGGTAGAGTGCAGAATAGGAGGGCTTCTTAAAGAAAAACTAACAGGTCTGTGAGAGCCAGAATTCTTGCTGGTTGGTAGGTGATCAAATAATTATTTCATGCAATAAAATGCAAATTAATTATTTAAAAATCAGACAAGATACGGATCCACCGAACCAACTGCTACACATCTATCACGATAAATAGCTTTATCTCGAGGATTTAAAGCATCGTAATAACCATATATTCTCTCCATTTTTCTATCATGCGCCAGCCTCCTTGTAATCCAGAATGGAGATGGCACCTGTCCTGCAGCAAATCAGTCACGTGATTGAAAACCCTCTATATGAAACCATGTGAGTTTGCGTGCTATGATGTGAACTCGTCCTAATGCCACAGCAGTAACATTGAAAAACATACAGTATATAATTGTTTGCAAAAGTAATCTGTTCTAAACACAAGTAAAATGTACAATAATAAATAATATTTTATTCTTTCCTTTCCTGTAAACCAAAAGAAAGTCTATTCCAGAAATAAACATATTATACAATAGCACATTTAAACATTGGACTGTGTAAGCTGAAGCACATTTTCAAAATGTACTGCAGAACCTTAAAAAAAAAAAAAAATCATAGAAAAAGATTAGGCAAACATGCAAAACTAATATTCAACTGCATGAAGAGTACATGCTGTAATAAATCAAAAACATTTAGCTATCAGAAAGCCAGATACATGCAATAGGTGAATATGGTACTGTATTAAAGGATTACTATGTACGGGAAAATATCACACTGATGTCTTGACAGTAGGGCTGCCATGATTAGTCGACTATCAAAATAGTTGCCGACTAATTTAATAATCAATGTAATCATTTATTTCTTTTTAAGCTTTGTTTTTCTCTCAAAACTGCTGCTGTATCTTCCGCTGCCTTTCTGTCCTTGATGCACATGCGCAGTAGTGGTAATCCGGGTCAGCTGTGATGTCATTGGAAAAGTTATCCCCAATACAGTATCATGGTTTGCCAGCAATGAAGCTCAAAAATTAGGGAGCATTTCAACCAAATTAAAGAGAAAAAATGTGCAATGCAAAGATGAAGATTTAATTAGCCTTAGCACACATTTGTGTTTGCTGTAATGTTATAACAGCGGTCATGTTTGAATAGGAAATGTGATAACGCTAATGATTTATTATGCTATCTTATAGTGCTAAAAAATACATTCCTCTTCAATGAACAACTTTGGTACCAAAGTAAAAGTTGAATGAACTATCATCTTAACTGTCTTTATTTTTAGTTAGCATATACCTTAAACACTTCAACCTTGAAGCTAATGATGGTTATATAAGAGCAGCTGCATGCTGGTGCATTAAGCCACAATTTACGTATGATCTGATTCATCGACTAATCGCAAAAATAATCGCTGACTAGTCGATTATCAAAATAATCATTTGTGGCAGCCCTACTTGACAGTACAAAAAAGACAGAGGTCTGATATTCCCGTACAGACTGAGCTTAATAATTTGTTTATTATAGGGCTGTTCGGAGCTGTGTTTTCATCTTGTTGGTCTTCATTTTGCATGTGTACTTCAAGCTCATTTGCTGTTAATTCCTTCAATCCAAAACTGTCAGTGTAATAAAATTAGCTTGGAGAATGGTCCTCTTTGTCACTCAATTTCTTTGTTCGCTTTGTGTTTTATTTTGTGCTGTGAAAATTGTAAACAAAGTTGCAAATCTGATATGCAATCCAGACCGATTGTCATGGTAAAGGTCTGATATGGGAAAATATTAGACCAGAAATCAGCCAATCACAGCATACTGTCGTAGTCATAATAAATTGGAAAAATGACTGCTTAACGTATGAAGTTAAAAATGACATAGCACAGCAATTTTGTAAAGTTTGCTCCATTAACTTTAGAAATCAAGTAAAATAGCATCATCTTAAATCTCTCAAGTATTTTTGCAAATATTTTGCAGTCTAATTTTTCCACTTTAATGAGAGACATTTGAGTAAATGTGTCAAGTGAATTTCAGAATAACTTCGGAAAGCGTAACTACAGATGGGAACAAACTGGGGCCAGGTATAGTTTGACAAAAACTGATATCACAAATAAACTATCTCAGAACAGAGTTTTCTCCTGTGCATATCTTCTTTAAAGGTGGTGCTCCTGATTCATCCAGTTCTTCCTGTTGACAGAAGTTGATAACATTAAATGGGTTGTTGAAATAATCAAATAGTTAGAAACAAATTTTGTGTTTATTAATATGGAGTCAAGAAAACACTGCTCAGAACCCATGCTCAGGAAATGAACCTGTGTGTTTGCGATGCTCCTTCTTGCACTTCCCGAAGAAAGGAGGACCTCCTTGATCAGAGTAGGAGGCTCATCGGTGCCTTCATGTCCAGAATGAACTGTATCTGCAGCCACAGGAAGGAGTGGAATTATGACCACATTAATGCAGGTTTGAAAAAAGCATGGGTCTAACATAATTACATAAAACAATCCTGCACAAAACCTGTCGTGTACTCAACAAAAATATAAACGCAACACTTTTGGTTTTGCTCCCATTTTGTATGAGATGAACTCAAAGATCTAAATCTTTTTCCACATACACAATATCACCATTTCCCTCAAATATTGTTCACAAACCAGTCTAAATCTGTGATAGTGAGCACTTCTTCTTTGCTGAGATAATCCATCCCACCTCACAGGTGTGCCATATCAAGATGCTGATTAGACACCATGATTAGTGCACAGGTGTGCCTTAGACTGCCCACAATAAAAGGCCACTCTGAAAGGTGCAGTTTTGTTTTATTGGGGGGGGGGGGGGGGGATAGCAGTCAGTATCTAGTGTGACCACCATTTGCCTCATGCAGTGCAACACATCTCCTTCGCATCATCCGTGAAGAGAACACCTCTCCAACGTGCCAACCAAACGCCAGCGAATGTGAACATTTGCCCACTCAAGTCGGTTACGACGACGAACTGGAGTCAGGTCGAGACCCCGATGAGAACGACGAGCATGCAGATGAGCTTCCCTGAGACGGTTTCTGACAGTTTGTGCAGAAATTCTTTGGTTATGCAAACAGATTGTTCCAGCAGCTGTCCGAGTGGCTGGTCTCAGACGATCTTGGAGGTGAACATGCTGGATGTGGAGGTCCTGGGCTGGTGTGGTTACACGTGGTCTGCGGTTGTGAGGATGGTTGGATGTACTGCCAAATTCTCTGAAACGCCTTTGGAGACAGCTTATGGTAGAGAAATGAACATTCAATACACGAGCAACAGCTCTGGTTGACATTCCTGCTGTCAGCATGCCAATTGCACGCTCCCTCAAATCTTGCGACATCTGTGGCATTGTGCTGTGTGATAAAACTGCACCTTTCAGAGTGGCCTTTTATTGTGGGCAGTCTAAGGCACACCTGTGCACTAATCATGGTGTCTAATCAGCATCTTGATATGGCACACCTGTGAGGTGGGATGGATTATCTCAGCAAAGGAGAAGTGCTCACTATCACAGATTTAGACTGGTTTGTGAACAATATTTGAGGGAAATGGTGATATTGTGTATGTGGAAAAAGTTTTAGATCTTTGAGTTCATCTCATACAAAATGGGAGCAAAACCAAAAGTGTTGCGTTTATATTTTTGTTGAGTGTATACGAGGTCTGTCCAAAACGTATCAGACCTTTTTATTTTTTTTCAAAAACCTTATGGATTTGAATCATGTGTGCTTGCATGAGCCAACCTTGAACCTTCATGTGCATGCGTGAGTTTTTTCACGCCTGTCGGTTGCGTCATTCGCCTGTGAGCAGGCTATGAGTGAGCACCGGTCCTCCCCCCTCGTTGGATTTTCATTTCGAGGAAAATGTCTTAACGATTGGAGCAGCGCTGAATCAAATTTTTCCAGAAACTGTGAGAGACAGCCAGGTGGAAACCATTCGGAACATTCAAACGGCTTTCGGTGGCTTTTCAGTCGAGTGAGTATCCGAGGAATTGTGTAAGAGCTGGACATGTCACAACATGTCCTGTGAGACTTCCAACTTCCGCACGTCTTTCATTACAAAATCTCCTGTAACAATGGAATGTGCCGAAAAAGTGCTGATGTCCACCTCTTCTGCAATTTCTCTGGTAGTCAGACGACGTCGCTGATCAACACAGCGTTCACTTTGGAAATGATCTGGTCGTTTCAGCATGTCGATGGCCAATCGGAGCGCGGCGCACCCTCCGCCATTATGCGCCGTCTTTAAACCGGTTGTAACGCTCCTTAGTCTGTGTGATGCCCATAGGATCATCACCGAAAGCCACCTGAATCTTCCGAATGGTTTCCACCTGGCTGTCTCTCACAGTTTCTAGAAAACTTTGATGCAGCAAAGCTCCAAATTGTTCCACCTCGCAATGAAAATCCAACGAGAGGGGAGGACCAGTGCTCACGCAAAGCCTGCTCACAGGCGAATGATGCAACCGACGGGCGTGAAAAAAATCACGCATGGGCATGAAGGTTCAAGGTTGGCTCATGCAAGCACACGATTCAAATCCATATGGTTTTTGAAAAAAATAAAAAGGTCTGATACTTTTTGGACAGACCTCGTATACGACAAGTTCACAGCGCCTCACTTTTTCCATATTTTGTTAATGTTCCAGCCTTATCCTAAAATGGAGTAAATTCATTTTTTCCCGTAATATTCTACCAACACCCCATAATGACAACATGACAATTTTTTTTTTAATTTTTACAAATTTATTTAAAATAAAAACTAAGAAATCACATGTACATAAGTATTCACAACCTTTGGCAGCAATTACAGCCTCAGGTCTTCTTGAATATGATGCCACAAGCTTGGTGCACCTATCTTTGGACAGTTTTGTCCATTCCTCTTTGCAGCACCTCTCAAGCCCCATCAGGTTGGATGGGGAGCATTGGGCATTTTCAGATCTCTCCAGAGATGTTCATTCAGATTCAGGTCTGGACTCTGGCTGGACCACTCATTCACAGAGTTGTCCTGAAGCCACTCCTTTGATATCTTTACTGTGTGCTGAGGGTCATTGTCCTGCTGAAAGATGAACAGTCACCCCAGTCTAAGGTCAAGAGCGCTATGGAGCAGGTTTTCATCCAGGATGTCTCTGTACATTGCTGCATTCTTCTTTACTTCATTCCTGACTAGTCTCCCAGTATCTGCCACTGAAAATCCAAATCAGGTCACATGATCAATGGAAACAGGATACACCTGAGCTCAATTTTGAGCTTAATGGCAAAGGCTGTGAATACTTACATACATGTGATTTCATTTTTTTTTCCCCATTTTTAATTTGCAAAAATCTAAAAAAAAAAAGTTTTTCTTATCGTCATTATGGGGTATTGTGTGTAGAATTTTGAGGGGAAAAATGAATTTCATCCATTTTAGAACAAGGCAGTTACATAAAATGTGGAAAACATAAAGGGCTGTGAATACTTTCTGGATGCACTGTATGTTATCCCTCACTAGCCATAAAGCCAGAAGAGGGATACAGAAAGCCAGTGTGAAATTTCAGCAACAATCTACCAGAAGGAACATGGGAGACTCGATCATGGAAATGATTAGTTTTCCTGCATGAAAATCCTTCTCCATTCTCTACCATGAAGCTGTGACTGGTGATCCCCCTTCTTTTTAAGAACTGCCTATTTGAGAGATTAACCATACAATACCATATTGTTTGTATTTCTTAGTAATTGATGTGAATTAAGTCCAAAACATATTTAGTGACTTGGAAATGTTCACATGTCCATCCTCTGACTTATAAAAAACTGGCTGTAAAAGTCATGATTCAGTTGAATTCTAACAATACCTCATTGTTTGGGCTTTGACATTTTTATTTAACGTGATTTTGTAGATGTTTCTTTTCGTTGTGAGTTGAAAGGGCATCATCTTCTTAAACTGAATATAAACAAGTCAGAATTCTTTTTTTGGTTGTCTGTTTTGACATAAAAAAAAATGAAAATGCGTAAAAGTTCAAGGGGGTATAAACTGTTGCTGTTGGTCAAGACCTGGATGTACCACATGTACTCACACACTCACAATAATAATCCCTACTCACAATTTAAAATTACAGTTACACCTACAGCATTAAGACCATGTGTCGTGATTTTCTGAGCATGATCCAGCACACAGCTGTCATAGTGCTGATGACTGCCACAACTGGAAAAGGCCAAGGAGCAGCACAGAGTAGACAGCTACTTTTAGGAGGTGAAGTGCTGTGTTTGAGTAAGCAGGCAGCTCAGTGCCTGCATTCAGCACAGACCACACGTTTTAAGAACACATTATCACTAGAGGTCGACTGATTATTAGTGTAACTTTTTAAAAACAGATTGCCAGTCAGTGACTTAAATTGTCTGTGTCCAAAGCACTCCCTTCTTTGCGTGTGTACAAAGGCCAGTCTCAGTCTGTCTCTCTCTCTCTCGCCAGTGGAACTGCAAATTAAATTTCAGTTCAGAAAAAAAGTCTGAAGCAGGCGGCTGTGTGCTGTTACATTCAGAAATGAATACTTTATTATACAGATTAAAGTCTGTTTCCTCCTCCTTTTGGGTGGTTCATGTTATGTCTAGTCAACGTTATTTAACTTTTTAATCACTGTCTATGACCCATGCATCAAATGGCATGAAATATGTATAACATAAAATGAACAAAATATGACAATTGCATCATATTTAACTTAAATGGCCTTAAAGTGTAGGTGACACCAAAAAATGTGCACAAATAATCACTAAAAATTATGAAATGTTGATACTTAATTTTAATTTATTTTCATTTATGTAGCACCAAATCGCAACAGAGTTGCCTCAAGGCGCTTTACTTAATTTTGGGGGGAAAAAAATGCCAATAAAACTGTAAGGAGTAGCTTTTAATAATTTTGATTTTTTTTTTCTCTCTCTTTAATGCACAGCAGAGCTGTTAACTTGTCAAACATGCAAAATGGACTGATTTTTAGTGTGCCTGCAATATGTAGGAAAATACAGCTTCGGACTCTCATGGCAGATACTAATATTATATATATATATACATATATATATATATATATATACATACATACATACATATACACACACACACACACACACACACGAGGTCTGTTAGAAAAGTATCCGACCTTTTTATTTTTTTCAAAAACCTGATGGATTTGAATCACGTGTGCTTGCATGAGCCAACCTTGAACCTTCGTGTGCATGCGTGATTTTTTTCCACACCTGTCGGTTGCGTCATTTGCTTGTAAGCAGCCTTTGTGTGAGGATGGGTGGAGTCTCTCATCGTTTATTCTTTGCAAGGAAATGGCGGAATGACTGGAACAGCGCGACTGCATCAAATTTTGCCACAAACTGGGCAATAGCCAGGTGGAAACCATTCGGATTATTCAGACGGCTTTCGGTGACAATCCTCTGGACATCACACAGATTAAGGAGCGGTACAACCGATTTAAAGACGGCCGCACAACGGTGGAGGGCGCGCCGATCAGCATCAACATGCTGAAACGACCAGATCATTTCCAAAGTGAACGCTGTGATGATGTGGGACCATCGTGTGATTATCCGAGAAATTGCGGAAGAGGTGGACGTCAGCACTTTTTCGGCACATTCCACTGTGACAGAAGATTTTGCCATGAAAAGAGTGGCGGCGAAATTCATCGGCACGAAGTTGATGGCGCAGCAACAGCGCCTCCGTGTTAAAGTCTCACAGGACATGTTGTAACATGCTCAGCTCAACCATTCGGAAGATTCAGACGGCTTTCAGTGGCTTTTCAGTTGTGTGACTATCCGAGAAATTGTGGACAAGCTGGACATGTCAGGGCATGTCCTGTGAGGCTTCAACACGGAGGCGCTGTTGCTGCGCCATCAGCTTTGTGCCGATGAATTTCACTGCCACTCTTTTCATGGCAAAATCTTCTTTCACAGTGGAATGTGCCGAAAAAGTGCTGATGTCCACCTCTTCCGCAATTCCTCGGATAATCACACAATGGTCCCACATCACAGCGTTCACTTTGGAAATGATCCGGTCATTTCAGCATGTTGATGCCGATCAGCGCGCGGCGCGCCCTCCACCGTTGTGCGGCCGTCTTTAAACCGGTTGTACCGCTCCTTAATCTGTGTGATGTCCAGAGGATTGTCACCGAAAGCCGTCTGAATAATCCAAATGGTTTCCACCTGGCTATTGCCCAGTTTGTGGCAAAATTTGATGTTGTCGCGCTGCTCCAGTCGTTCCGCCATTTCCTTGCAAAGAAAAAACGACGAGACACAACACCCATCCTCACACAAAGGCTGCTTACAAGCAAATGATGCAACCGACAGGCGTGAAAAAAAAAATCACGCATGCACACGAAGGTTCAAGGTTGGCTCATGCAAGCACACGTGATTCAAATCCATCAGGTTTTTGAAAAAAAAAATAAAAAGGTCGGATACTTTTCTAACAGACCTCGTGTATATATATATATATATATATATATATATATATATATATATATATATATATATATATAAATATATAAATAGCAAAGTGGCCTCTGTGTGTGTATGGCTTTGATCACGCAGGAACGGAAAGAGCTGGCTTTTGCCATTTGGCATGCTTATGTATTTTGGGTCAAGGATAAACACTGCAAAAACGGAAAGTTGATAGGACAAATATTTTTGGAGACATCAGTAATTTAACTGAACTAACACATCATTCCAGCAGGGGCAGTAAATCAGCTTTATATTAAAAGTGTGAGTGCATGTGCATGTGATTTTATTTGGTAAGTTCAATGTAAGTGCATAATGTAACTGTAAATACATTAAAAATACATGGATGACACAAGAAAGCGAAAACATTTCCATTGTGGTCCATTTAAAAATCAAACAAGAACCTATACAATGTATAAATATATTAAGTAGAGCCCGACCGATATATCGGCCGGCTGATATTATCGGCCAATATAAGCCTTTTTCCAAAGTACTCACTATCGGCCAAAATTTTGCCAATAGAACGCCAATAATTTCTCATGAACAGAACAGTTACTGAAATAATGTTTGTGTCGGCAATGTAAAATGTCCTTGCACCGTTTGTCCAGTAGATGGAGCTCTGACTCCATTCAACTGAGAGCTGCTTACACCCCTGCTTAAATGTCCTTATCAAATTACTTCTAGGGTAAGCATATGAAGCCCTGCACTCATGTGACTTTAAACGCTGATGCCAACATGTTACTTGGCAAAAAGAAACTAGAGCCAGCATAAGTCTCACGGAGGTAAGCCGGAGTGCTGTGCATATGTAGTCAGAAAACTTCACTCCCCAAAGCGGTGGCAGATGCTACAGCTCATGGGTATTAGCCTCGTGGTTAGAGTGCCTGCTTCCCGTCCAGGAGATTGTGAGTTCACACCCCAAGGGGGAAACACAACACAGAGGAAAAATAGTACAAATACCTCTCTAAATTTTGTCCCAAATCTTTGCATTGATATTGTCATGCTACACAGTTTTTGTGCCATAAAATGGGCATATTTTCATTTTTTCAGCCACACAAGATTCCTCACAAAGAGCAGCCATATTTGTTTTTATTGTTGGGATTTCCTCGTGTCTTTGTCCCTACACAGGAAACACTATGATCTATTTCTGAACATAGTAATCTGTGATCCCGATGGAGATTCAAACCTAATGTGGTATTATCTTTCATTAAAATATGTCATGTTAACTTAAATCAAGGTACAGGTTTTTTTCCATCACAAAGTGATGGTTGTCAAAAAACTAGAATTTCCATGTGACTAAGATAGTTTAAAAAAGTAAACATCCTTTAAATCCATTATGAGATAATTATAATAATCTGAATACTTCTTAAAACAGAGTAAGATGATGAACACAAACACCCATCCACATACCATCCACAGTCTCCTGGCCCAGCATTGGTGGCTGAGAGTCTTCAGTACGGAGGCTGGAAGTATGCGGGGGGCTGACCTGCTGTGAACTGGAGTTGCTGCTGCTGTTATCCATCTTAGGCTGGTAAACATCAGACATAAAGCTCTGGTTGCTGTTTTCATCTGAAGTACAGAGAACAGGAATTGCGCAGAACATCAGGGGACATCTTCTTCAAACAAGACCAGTCTTGTGATCTGGTATCAGCTGGGTTTTTTTTTTACCCTCCCACACATCCTCACATAAGCAGTTGGTTCTTAATATGGCCCAACCCATGCA
This sequence comes from Thalassophryne amazonica, assembly GCF_902500255.1. Classification (NCBI taxonomy): domain Eukaryota; kingdom Metazoa; phylum Chordata; class Actinopteri; order Batrachoidiformes; family Batrachoididae; genus Thalassophryne; species Thalassophryne amazonica. Next base: position 82,341,966 of record NC_047106.1, read on the forward strand.
CCGATCATGTAATGGACATAAACAACAAACTTTATCCTGTACTCAGATGTCACAAACCTTTGAGGCTACAGAGCACATCTTTGGCTAAAATGACTTGTGAATTTAACTGTCACTACATTTAATTATCAGGTGAGCAACGCAATAATACATGTGTGTAAAAGAGATAAACATACAGAATGTACAGCATCACAATGCTATGTTTTCAATGTATATAATGACATAATGCTGAATGCTGTGGGGAAACATGGCACCAAAATGAAGAAAATAAATACACAAACTATATATTATAAATAAATAAAACATGTAAAAATGTGAATTTGGGGTGTACTAGTGGTGGCACCATAGTTATTCATTATTAATATTGTTTTTCCTCTTGACAGGCCCAGGCTTTCTTGGTACTGACTTTCATGAATCTGGGTCCTCCTTTAATAACATGGATGGCAGAAACAAAGATACTACAAATTTTGAAAACCTTAATATAGAATTCATGTCCCTATAGCTCAGTTGGTAGAGTAGGTTGGCCACAAAACAAATATTCAGTGGGTTCAATCTCCAAATACAGCTGATTGTCAGTGTTCTTGAGAAAACAATGAACCCTTAAGTTGCTCAACTTTGGGACACATTGACACGTGACCCGACACAAAATGTACAATAAAGATGGACAACTAAAGTTGAAAATAATAATGGAAAAATTAGACATCTTGTAACAATTTTAGGTAGATGCTTCTACCAAGGAGGTAAAGTTTTCACTGGACTTTGTCTGTTTGTCTATTAGCAGGATAATTCAAAAAGTAATGAAATTTTGTGACCAAACAGATAATGTTCCTAGAAACAAGTGATTTAGTTTTGGAGGTCATCTGAAATATATTTTGGGACAAACATCCGGAAGAATGCTTGTCATTAGCAACATGTAACTCAAAACTTTGTGAGAGGACATTGATGAAATTTGGTGATCTGATGGATAGAAAATGAGGGATTTTGGTCTGAATTTAATCCAGAACATATTTGGATCCAGAAGCTTTAAGCCATATTTGGCCTTGGTGGACGTATGCACACTCTGAGTGTCTCATACTTTAGGCAGTGCCATTCTCCCTCACTCAATGTCAATGCTGCACTGCTGTCTTCAGATTTCCCATTTTCACCATACAATCAAAGCAAACTGAATGAATATCTTAAAAAAGTAAGCAATTATGAACTTTCTTAAATGATCCAAGTGCAGAGAAAAGACAATATTACAAAAGTTCTATGAAGAGTATTGGTTCTAGAGAATATGAGAAACTGAGGTTTAAAACACAAGATTTTGAAGCACACAAGTCAACAATTTCTCTGATGTTTCGGTGGAGGTACTGCAATTCTTGGAAGGGGCTACAACCCCACGCTAGAGCCGCTTATGACCGCAGTGGCTCAGAGTTTCCTGTTTTTCATACAGTAATCTGTCTTTGAAAACTAAACCAGCACGACTTACCTGTGAAATCCAGCAAAGAATTTGTGTTTTCCAAGACCACATCTTTCAGCCCTCGTACATCTCCACTTGTCGATTTGGTGCGGTATATCTGATAACACAGTAGATTATCAGATCACAGCAGAATACTCGATCACCACACAGGTATTTAAAAAAGCAGCAGTGAGTTTGACATGGCAGAATCCCCCACCTGCTTGGTTTCTGTCACCGGCACCCATTTGAATATGCGTAAGGAGGTGTCACCCACCGTCACCCATTTCTTCTCCCTGTGGACGAGATTAGTTTAGTTTGAATGATGTACGACAGGAGCTCTTGCTTTATGGCACTAATCTGTTACATGACAACGTTTAGCTTTTCGGCGGTAGCTCTTTTCGTCAACATTAACAGGAGCGTGACACCGCAGTTAAAACGGGTTGAATCTGTTCAACGTGCTCACTATTTTATTCTCAGTATTAAAGAGAGAAGTCCTCTTTAGACAGCGAACAGCGCGCCAGGCTGTAGCCATATTGACAGCTATGGGCGGAAAAAAAACTCGCTTTGCACCGCCTCTCCTCTAAAACGCGAGCAGAGATTGGTTAGAAATGCAGTCAATCATCTAACTTTCCGACTGAAGTTTGTTGAGCGACGCAGCAGATATCAGGATACAGTCTAGTTAACATATTTCCCTCCATGTTGTCCCCCAGACACAATACATACCATCTGCGCACTTTCTCGATGGCCGCCAGCACCTTTTTGATGTCGTCTTTAGCGCGGCTTCGGGTCTCGGCTCGGCCTGATCGTCCGGACATCTTGATGCTGCTATGATTCATCTACAGATGCCTCTGAAAACTTAAGACTGAACCCCACCGCGGCGATCTCGCGAGATTTCTGCGTCTTAGTTATTGTGTTATCCAGCTGACATGACGATGCTCCAGTTTGGGTCCAGTTTTTTGTTTGTTTGTTTTGTTTTGTTTTTTTTTTGTCTGTGTGTGTAATCGAAGAATAATTGTGAGTTATCGTTTCCTAACCTTTTCTTTGATTGATGTGTGCTTTTTTTAATCCTTACTTTATTTAGGACCACATGGAAAGTACCGCTTCTTGTGTTATACCAGTATTATTTATATACGGCCTATGTATGCATGTATACGTATACATGTACATTTTGATATAAAGTTTTTCTAAATCTTGAAAATGCAACTTTAAATCAAAAGAACCTGGCTACAATCTTTTTACATAAAATACAAAGGATTTGCCCTCTGTAATAAAAGCTGTCCTCAGAGTTATTACTGAGGGACTGAAATGTCAAACACACACAAAAAAAAATTATATTCAAGTACCTTGTTAAAAAGTTGGTGGGACAGAATTAACAGACATTAAATGTACAAAGAAACATTTATTTAAAGTACTTCAAGGCTGTAATACGATTTCCTCCAAAGGAAAATTCTCCTGACATTCACAATTTGGGAATGTTAACTGGTGCAAAGCCTGGTTATGCCCTTTTCACTTTTGTATTTCAAACAATATCAGGAGTTCATATTAAATACTCCATAGCATTTACCCACGTAGTACAGAAATGTTCAAACTCACAGACATAGATAATAAGTGCACTGAGCCATATTGCTAAATTTAAATTAATTGATGATAAGCCGGCAGTACAGTGGCTTAGTGCTTAGCACTGTTGACTCACAACAAGAAAGTCATGGGATCAATTCCCACCTGTGGCCTTTGTGTGTCATACTTGACTTCAAGCAAGATTCTGGCCTTTTCCACTCTTCCTCCACTCTGGGACATTCATTCCCAAATGAAATGCAAGATTTACTTTCATCTGAAAAGAGGACTTTGGACTACATTTATATTTGTTACATCTATATAGCGCCAAATCACAATAAAGCTGCCTCAAGGTGCTTCACACAAGTAAGCTCTAACCTTACCAACCCCTAGAGCAAGCACACAGGCCACAGTGTTAAGGAAAAAGTCCCTCTGATGATATTGAGGAAGAAACCTGAAGCAGACCAGACTCAAAGGGGTGACCTATTGTTTAGGCCATTCTAACAGTTTCAAGGTTTTTACAAAGTTTAACAAAGTTTTATAAAGTTTGGAAAAAAAACACAACATCAGCCACAACAACTTCAGGCATGGGATCCCGCCATCAATTTAGATAAAGCTGAGACAGATACCTGTTCTGTTGCTAATAAAATGAATTTAAAAGGTTAGGAAGCGTAGTACTATACTATGCCAGTATGCTAGCCATACGAAATGGAAAATAAATGTGTCTTAAGTATGGACTTGAAAGTCTCCACAGAATCTGACTGTTTTATCTCTGCAAGGAGATCATTTCACAGAACAGGAGCATGATAAGAGAAAACGTTGTGACCCGCAGACTTTTTATTCACTCTAGGGACACAAAGTAGTCCTCCACCCTGAGAATGCAGAGCCCTGGCTGGTAAATAGGGTTTCATTAGGTCAGCTAAGTAGGGAGGTGCCAGTCCGTCAATAATTTTATAGGTTAACAGCAAAACCTTAAAATTTGACCTCACAGAGACAGGAAACCAGTGAAGAGATGCCAAAATGGGTGTAATGTGATGGAACTTTCTGCTTCCTGTCAATAGTCTGGCAGCAGCATTTTGAACCAATTGAAGACACCTAATGCTGGACTACGGTAAACCGGAAAATAGAACATTACAGTAGTCCAATCTGGAAGAGCCAAACGCACGAATCAGGGTGTTAGCATCAGCCATAGACAGGATGGGACGGATCTTCGCTGTATTTTGTAGGTGGAAGAAAGGAGTCCTTGTAATATCTCTAATGTGTAGGTCAAAAGGACAACGTAGGATAAAAAATTACCCCAAGGTTCCTCACTTTGTCAGTATGATGTGTGACACAGGTTAGCCTAGGTTAAGCATTAGCTGGTCAAATTGATGCTGATGTCTCACTGGACCAAGAACCATCATTTCAGTCATGTCACAGTTTAAAAGTAGGAAATTGCTAGGCATCCAGCTTTTCAATGATGCAAGGCAACCTTCTAAGGATTTTATGTGGATGAGATTACCAGCAGTTATCGGCATGTACAACTGAGTATCATCAGCATAACTATGGAAGGTAATCCCAAAACACTGCAATATGTGCCCAAGGGGTAAGGTTAGAGGTAGTGTTGTTGTACAAGACACAGTGAGAACGACTGGTTAGGTATGATGCCAACCATGCAAGAGTACTCCCAGTAATCCCAAAATGATTCTCCAATTTATCAAGTAGAATATGATGATCCACGGTATCAAACGCAGCACTAAGATCTAACGGCACCAGAACTGTAGTGTCTGAATCAGTTGCAAGCAGAAGATCATTCACCACTTTAGTGAGAGCCATCTCTGTGGAATGATATTTTCTAAATGCTCAGCTTTCACATCCTATAGGCATAAACACTGGAGTGGAATTTAGAGTGGAAGCCCCCCTACTGAATAATTCTACACACAGTGATGGCAGAAACAGGACTGTTTGCCTCAAATGGGCAAATTAATCTACAGTACTTCACACTTGAAAGCGTAAATGAACCAGTTCACTTAAAATCATGAATTCACCATTTCAAACTGCACAAAATACTAAATGAATGCAGTTTAATATTGGGAGATAGGCCATTTAACTGAGTTGAGGAGTTAGACTACCTATTTGTAGACCTGGGTTTGCCAAGTCTCATTCCTGCTCATGCTATCTGTCTGTGTCCATGTACATGAAATTTCATCTGCACTATCAGTCCACCCAGCTGTAAATGGGTATGAGACTTGACTAGGGAAGGTAACCTGCATCAGAGCGGTGTCCCATGCCCTTGTAGTTATGTCCACTAACAGACAGGGGGCGGCAGAAATCATGTTTACCCAAGGCCAACATATGGCCTTTAGGTATTGTGGAGACCTTCAAATTCACAGGGAACATTTTTGGAACACAGACCTTGGACAAGTTCAAAGATAGCTAACAACATATTTTGAAAGGTTAAAAATTCACTTTCTGTTTTGAATCTGTTCTGCTTTGTTTTTGAATGGCAGGGGATGACAGCCAATCAAGAGTCGAGCTGCACTGTGACGTCAGTCTCTACAAAACTGGTTTGTTTTGTGTTTACATGCATGTTTTTCATATATTATGTAAAAGCTAGTGAGAAATAAACCCTTCTAAAACCAAAAACGCCATTTTTGGAACCTAATAACACCTCTGAACTTATTTTGTGGACTTTAGCATGGTGACGTCACAGGCTGGTAGCTAGCTGCAAAACTGTTTTGTTTGTGTGTAACTATATCCTCTTTGTCATATATTATGTAAAAGATAGTGAGAAATAAACACTTCTAGAACTGAAAATGCTCTTTTTGTAACCTGGTAACCCATTTTGCAGTGTCAGCGTACACGCTAACCTCCACTAACTCAAAGCTAACTTCCTATGGAGTTAAATTTGTCTCATTAATACCAGCAAATGCACCGAAGGTGATCTACAAATATTCCTCGATTTGCATAATTTCCGATTTTGTCAAAAGCTCATGTACACACACACGCAAAGCCTCCTGCAGATGCTGTTAAAACGTAAATGTTGTTTTTGATAGCCTGATTAACAGAGGGGCTTCATTGAACATGTACAAATTGTATGTAAGACAAGAGGATCTTAATAATTAATTAAAAAAATGCAAATTATAAAGAACACAAGGCTCATATGGCCAAGGGTATTTTATCAATCAATCAATTTTTTTATATAGCGCCAAATCACAACAAACAGCTGCCCCGAGGCGCTTTATATTGTAAGGCAAGGCCATACAATAATTATGTAAAACCCCAACGGTCAAAACGACCCCCTGTGAGCAAGCACTTGGCTACAGTGGGAAGGAAAAACTCCCTTTTAACAGGAAGACACCTCCAGCAGAACCAGGCTCAGGGAGGGGCAGTCTTCTGCTGGGACTGGTTGGGGCTGAGGGAGAGAACCAGGAAAAAGACATGCTGTGGAGGGGAGCAGAGATCAATCACTAATGATTAAATGCAGAGTGGTGCATACAGAGCAAAAAGAGAAAGAAACAGTGCATCATGGGAACCCCCCAGCAGTCTATGTCTATAGCAGCATAACTAAGGGATGGTTCAGGGACTCCAAGATTTCTCACAGTATTACTAGAGGTCAGGGTAATGCCATCCAGAGTAAGGATCTGGTTAGACACCATGTTTCTAAGATTTGTGGGGCCAAGTACAATAACTTCAGTTTTATCTGAGTTTAAAAGCAGGAAATTAGAGGTCATCCATGTCTTTATGTCTGTAAGACAATCCTGCAGTTTAGCTAATTGGTGTGTGTCCTCTGAATTGGTGTGTGTCCTCTGGACTAGATTTTAGCATTGCATTATATTTTAACAGTTAGTTGCGTTTACTTAAGTTTACTGAAGATGTCAAAAAGTGATGGACAGATGATGGGAAATTTTGTTGACAGACTGTTCTTGATTCAGACAATTGATCAAATGTTGGTGATCATTCAAATGTGTGCTTGAATTTGTCTATCTTCATCTTATTTTGTCGTGAAATCGTGTTTCCTTTCATCTCGCTGTGTGGCACTCTGACCTCATGACGTTATAGAAGAGAACGCTGTTGTTGTTTACGTCCAACTTTCACGCACAACACAAACTCCAGACTCCAACCAGATGCAGTGAGAAGACGCACAGGAAGATGACTTCAGATTACATGTCAACTCTTGATCCCAAAGATCGAAAGCAATATTGTGAGAAATTAAATCTTGGAGATGACGACCATGAACAATTATTTTATCAGTGGTCATATGAGGAAATGCCGTTATCAGCCTGTTGCTGTCTGTCTGTGTTTTTTCTACTGTCTGATCCTGTCTTTGTGGGATGAGTGAAGCAGCAGGATGAACTTTGAAGTTGAGGAACTTTTTAAATGTAGTCCAAAAAGACACTCCCGCGCAATCCAGCCGGTGTGCGCATCCCTGCGTCAGGCTGCAGGTCACCTATGTTGACAGAGTCATTAAATGCAGCAGTTCTGCGTGTGCACCCAGTGCAAGGTTGTAAAGAATGAGGGAGGAAAAACAAAGGTTTATCTTTGACCAAAAAAAAAAAAAAGAGCCACCCCAGTGCACTGTACTGGCCGCTTTAATTATATACACCTGGACGTTGATTACATACGAGGTCTATTAGAAAAGTGTCCGACCTTATTTTTTTCAAAAACCATATGGATTTGAATCACGTGTGATTGCGTCAGACAAGCTTGAACCCTTGTGCGCATGCGTGAGTTTTTCCACGCCTGTCGGTTGCGTCATTCGCCTGTGAGCAGGCTTTGAGTGAGGAGTGGTCCACCCCCTCGTCGGATTTTCATTGTCAGGAAATGGCGGAATGATTTAGGCTTTTTTTCCATCAGAATTTTTTCAGAAACTGTTAGAGAGTGGCAGCTGGAAACCATTAGAAAAATTTATCTGGCTTTCGGTGAAAATGTTACGGGCTTGGTAGAGAATAAGAAGTGTTACAGTCACTTTAAAGACGGCCCCCAGCGGCTGTGGGGCGTGCCGCGCTCCGAAGCCGCCATCGACAGGCTGAATGACCATTTAATTTCTAAACGGATGGCTGTCTGGATCCGTGACCATCGTGTGCCATTTCTCTGGTTATCACAAGAGCTGGACATCAACGATTTTCTGGCAGATTTCACTTTTAACAAGAGATTTTGTCATGGAAAGCCAATCGGAGGCTTCGCGCGTCACGATGGATTCGCTACTGGAGCGAGACAAAACCACCTCCATTTTGGTCTCACAGGACGGCTTTGAGATGGCGTTCAGACAGCTGTCGGTGGTATTTCCATCGACTGATTATCTGAGAAATTGTGGATGTGCCTGGACATGCCAGAACATGTCCCGTGAGGCTTCACTGCGTTGCTGTGCGCCATGCAGCACCTCCGCTCCTCTTTCCATGACAAAAACTCCTGTAACAGTGGAATGTGCCGTTCATTTCCAAACTGGACGCTGTGTTTTATCCGGGACGTCGTCTGACTAGCACAGGAATTGTGAAAAGACGTGGATATCAGCATTTTTTCTGCACATTGAGACAGACGTGCGGAGGAATTCCATGCGTCGCGGCGGTGTCGCATGGCGCACAGCAACGCCGCGATGAAGCCTCACAGGACATGTTCTGGCATGTCCAGGCACATCCACAATTTCTCAGATAATCACTCGATGGAAAAACCACCAACAGCTGTCTGAATGCCATCTCAAAGCCGTCCTGTGAGACCAAAACGGAGGTGGTTTTGTATCGCTCCAGTAGCGAATCCATCGTGACGCGCGAAGCCTCCGCTCAGCTTTCCATGACAAAATCTCTTGTTAAAAGTGAAATCTGCTGGAAAATGGTTGATGTCCAGCTCTTGTGATAACCAGAGAAATGGCACACGATGGTCACGCATCCAGACAGCCATCCGTTTAGAAATGAAATGGTCGCTCAGCCTGTCGATGGCGGCTTCGGAGCGCGGCGCGCCCCACAGCCGCTGGGGGCCGTCCTTAAAGCAACAGTAACACTCCTTATTCTCTACCAAGCCCGTAACATTTTCACCGAAAGCCAGATAAATTTTTCTAATGGTCTCCAGCTGCCAGTCTCTAACAGTTTCTGAAAAAATTCTGATGGAAAAAAAGCCCAAATCATTCCGCCATTTCCTGGCAATGAAAATCCGACGAGGGGGCTGGACCACTCCTCACTCAAAGCCTGCTCCCAGGCGAATGACGCAACCGACAGGCGTGGAAAAACTCAAGCATGCGCACGAGGGTTCAAGCTTGTCAAATCCATATGGTTTTTGAAAAAAAAATAATAAGGTCGGATACTTTTCTAATAGACCTCGTACACTTGCGTGGATCACATGACTTCCCAAAAATAAAAAACCCTGAGCACAACACAAGATCCACAAATGCAAAATCAACCCATCCATAACAATTTGAGAGTATATATATATATATATTTCATGCATTTTAACAACCTGAAGGCCACCAGACCAGCTAGAACTGAACCATGGATTCCTGGTCACCTCTGCGCTTCTTCTCGCTGGCTTTATTTCTTCTGCAGCTTACAGTTGTTTTGACACCAGTCAAATCAAATCAGTTTTATTTATATAGTGCCAAATCACATCAAACAGTTGCCCCAAGGCACTTTATATTGTAAGGCAAAAGCCATACAATAATTACAGAAAAACCCCAACGGTCAAAACGACCCCCTGTGAGCAAGCACTTGGCGACAGTGGGAAGGAAAAACTCCCTTTTAACAGGAAGAAACCTCCAGCAGAACCAGGCTCAGGGAGGGGTAGTCTTTTGCTGGGACTGGTTGGGGCTGAGGGGAGAGAGTCAGGAAAAAGACATGCTGTGGAAGAGAGCAGAGATCAATCACTAATGATTAAATGCAGAGTGGTGCATACAGAGCAAAAAGAGAAAGAAACACTCAGTGCATCATGGGAACCCCCCAGCAGTCTAAGTCTATAGCAGCATAACTAAGGGATGGTTCAGGGTCACCTGATCCAGCCCTAACTATAAGCTTTAGCAAAAAGGAAAGTTTTAAGCCTAATCTTAAAACCAGTGAGTCCAACTTTTCACTTTGTGTACGTCCATTGTCTGCAAAATCACTCTTTTGTACGCTCGTGTTCTGCGTAAATGCTCGTCTTTAGGAATGTTACTGTGTTTGATTTCAAAAGAATGAACTGAAAATCAGATCACTGTTAGTTTGCACATTTTGGCTTATCGCCTGAATCTGCAAACTAACAGTGAACTAACAGCTTATCGCCTAAATGTGCAGCTGCACAGAGGAAACCAATGGAAAAAAGAGGAAAAAATACAGAAGGAGTGGGTTTAATGTGATGAGTAGGAACTCAGGATGAGCTCATGTGATCCCATCTCCCAGCTGTACCGGACACTTCTGAGCCAAACCACATCCAATCCTTGCGAAGTGAAAATCTTTACAACAGATCGTCATCCATCTGGATGTGATACGTTTTTTTTTTTTTTTAACGGACGACGCTGAGCTGATCTGTTAGAGTGTGATGGATTGACTTTGAACAGTGACATCTTCAAATATTACACACAGTGACAGTCAGTGTCTGAATAAGAGTTTTCTACCTGACCAGTATGGCCCCCACATCGCAGTGCCTTCTATTGCGGTTTCTTGGGAATAAAAGTCAGAATTCTGACTGTACTGTCACCTGACAGATGCCATAAATCCTTGGTGTGTGTGCGTGCACACACCTTCCAATGAAAATCTGCAAACACTTTGGGAAAGTTGATTTCATCTTTGAATTTGACAGCATTTTCACAGTATACACTAGTATGTTTATTTTTGCTCAGTGATGACATCTGGTGGTTGTTGTTGTTATTGTCCTTTCGGCTGCTCCCGTTTTTGTTTGGGGTCGCCACAGCAGATAGAGCCAGATTCTCATTGGTATTTTGGCACAAGTTTTACGCTGGATGCCCTTCCTGACAGTGATGACATCTGGTGAAGTGGATAATTTTTGAAAGCTGGAAAATTTGATGAAAATTAGGACAAAGTTTAGATTGGTGAGTTTCAACTAGTGGCTTCTTTGAACTCTTACATTTGTAAGCCCTTGTAGGTTGTTATGAAGATGATCAGATTGGTGAGAGATGCCTTGGAAAATAACAACAACAGCAGGCCACATTTTCTCTTGGCTAAACTGATCAGTCACTATTATTGATGATCTAATGACTGCATTGATCCTCAGATTTATGTAATCTGTTTCCTTTTGGCCATCTGTTTCAGGTCCGCTCAGTGGTGTGGTTCTATCAGAAGCATTCCGGCAGCTCTGAGGACACCAGCATGCTGACGGATCACCATGGCAAGAAGCTTCTGGACGCAGTCAGGTCCCTCACAGCGGTGACCTACAAAGCCTCACTTCCACCTGTCTTTTTAGTCTTCAGATTTTCAGGGCGGGGCCTGATGATTCTGGCATATATGTATACCTTATCACATGAATGTTTATGTATCACACCCTGTATCATGCCCCGATGTATCTAGAACGAATAACGCAGGTAAATTGTGTGTGTGTTGTCAATTTGGCTGCTCCCGTTTTTGTTCGGGGTTGCCACAGAAGATACGACCAGAGCTGCATTGGTATTTGGTACAAGTTTTACGCCGGATGCCCTTGCTGACGCAACTCCAGTTTTACCGGGAGAAACACACAGAGCCACTGGTGTTCTGAAGAGGTTTCCTATCCAAGTACTAACCATATGCCGTACTACTTAGCTCTGAAATCTGACGCAATCAGACTTACACAGAGCAGACCAGCTCTATAATGCAGGTCCGCATTGTAAATTATGGAATGTTCTTATGTCTCTATAAAGTCATGAGTGTCCTCTTCGCTAACTTCTTGATATCCCACAACTTCGGTATGAGACTCAAGTTGTAGAATTCTCCCTGCTAGGGTAGTTCTAGGGAGCCAGTCATCAATTTTTACCTGATTTGTACCACTGAAGGTGACCAAACGACACTTAGAATCCAGCCTCAGTGTATCATGGCCTACACAAAAATGTACGCTAACCATCACAGGGTGGGAGCTGTAGCCAGCTAGAGGTCAATGAAGAATTACACAGAGGTCAAAATGTAAAAATGCTCCAATCATGTTGAAAACGATGTCACATTATGTATCTGATCATAATGATTCCAAAAAGGTAGTTTGGACTATCTGTGACTGAACGTTCTGGAGTTATGGGGTAAAAACAGCAAAAATGGTGACAAAGGTCAGTTTCAGTTTGTACACTGGTCAAAAGTTAAGTTGCTCCAATTTCAGTAAAAAATGATGCAAATTATTGGTTGAAATAAAAGGATTAATAAATGGAATAGTTTTGACTGTGTTGAATGTTTAGTCTACAAAGTAAGGGTCAAACAAGGTTGACGTCCATTGAATTCAATGACAGGTGGCATATGTTGCCCTGTAATGTGATAACTAAGCATGACAGATGGTGCAAACTATTCCTTATTAGAACCCTATCAACCCAAACAATAATTTACCCAAACAAAGGCCATATTACACTGACGCTGGATTCTAAGTGTCATTTGGTCACCTTCAGTGGTACCGAAAACCCACTGTCGTCAGCATCCATTCATCTCGAGAGACGATGGTGTAGCTCCTTTGGTCAGCTGCATTTCCTGGAGTGGTTGTGCAAGCCGATGCGTGAGTGACAATCTCTGTCACATCTGGTGCAGACAAAAGGTGTTGACTGTTGTGCCAGTTGCTGCTGCTCCTTTTGCCTGGCTCTCTGTTGGGCGGCGGTTGTGTTTGGCGCTTCCTCTGAGATTTTCGCGCCCTGCCTCACAGTAATGCGCCAAGCAGAGGGTTCGTCTGCTAGGCTCTCCCACATCTTGATGTCGATCCCACAGTTCTGCATATCACTCTTGCAGACATCCTTAAAGCACAGTCTTGGGTGCCCAACCTTCCAAAAGCCGTCTGCCAGTTGGCCGTAGAGGAGGTCTTTTGTAATGCGGCCTGCATCCATTCGCCTTACATGACTGAGCCATCGAAGGCGCCTCTCACACAGCACGGAGTGCATGCTGTCCATGTTGGCACGGTGTAGCACCTCTGTGTTGGGGATCTTGTCTTGCCATGTGAAGTGCAGAATGCGACGCAGGCACCTCATATGGAAGCTGTTCAGTTTCCGCTCATGCCTCGTGTAGGTGGTCCATGTCTCACTGCCGTACAGAAGAGTGCTGAGCACACAGGCCTGGTAGACGTGCATCTTGGTTTCCACATTGAGGTTGGAGTTGTTCCAAACTCGCTGTTGCAGTTTTGCCATGACTGCTGCTGCTTTGGCAATTCTGCTGTTGACTTCTGTGTCAATGGACAGTGTGCTGGAGATAGTGGACCTGATGTACGTGAAGTTGTCGACGACCTCTAAGATGTATCCGTATTCTTGGTGGGAGCTTGGTGCCCTGAGCCATAACGTTTGTCTTCTTCAGACTGATGGTTAAACCAAACTCCTTGCAGGCATGGGATAGGAGATTGACTAGCTGTTGGAGGCCATCCTCTGTGTGAGATACCAAGGCTGCATTGTCAGCAAACAGCATCTTGTGGATGAGTACTTCTGTGACTTTAGATTTGGCACGAAGGCAAGCGATGTTAAAGAGCTTGCCGTCGGACCTGGTGTAGATGCAGACACTGTCACTGCAGTCTTGGAAAGCATACTGGAGGAGCAGGGAGAAGATGATGCCAAACAGTGTCGGAGCGAGGACACAACCTTGCCTTACACCACTGCTGACTGGAAAGGCCTCAGACGTCGCACCTTTATAACAGACTGTGCCGTGCGTGTTCTTGTGGAATGACATGACCACTGTAAGCAGCTGTGGGGGACAGCCTATTTTCCGCAGCAGCGTGAAGAGTCCACTTCGACTGACCAAATCGAACGCCTTTGTTTAATTGATGAACACAATGTAAAGAGGCATCTGCTGCTCATGACACTTCTCCTGCAGCTGGTAGAGAGAGAAGATCATGTCCGCTGTTGAGCGACTAGTCCTGAAGCTGCACTGGGACTCTGGGTAGATGCGGAAGGCGAGGGCTTGCAGACGAGTAAGCGCAACACGGGGAAACACTTTGCCAGTGATGCTGAACAGGGAGATGCCCCTATAGTTGTTACAGTCACTGCGGTCTCCTTTGTTCTTGTATAGGGTGACGTTGTTAGTATCACGCATGTCCTGAGGGATGTAGTCCTGTTCCCAGCATTTCCCAGGAAAAGCAAGTCATGAAGTGGCCTAAGCAAAGCAGGTTTCCTGCTCTTGAGGACCTCTGGTGGAATGCCATCACTGCCAGGGGCCTTCCTGCATGCAAGATAGTCAATAGCTTTTCTGAGTTCTTCCACTGTAGGTAGAGCGTCAAGCTCCTCCATCACTGGCATGTCAGGGATGGCATTGAGGGCAGCATCGTTGACAATGTTTTCTGTCGCGTAGAGTTCTAGGTAATGCTCTGTCCACCGCTGCATCTACTTCAGTCAGTAATGACTTCTCCAGTCTTCGACTTGAAGGGTGCAGTCCTGGCTGGAGCTGGGCCCGTTGCCTTCTTGATGCCCCCATACATTCCTCTCACATTCCCAATCTCGGCAGCTGTTTGTATCCTGCTGCAGAGGTTTAGCCAGTACGTGTTGGCGCAGTGACAGGCAGTCTGTTGGGCTTTGCTTCTGGCAGTCCTGAGTGCTTGAAGTGTGCTTGGGCTGGGCTGAGCTTTGTGCGCCAATAGGGCCTTCCTCCGCCTAAATTATGGGTTCCATTTCCTCCCAATGTGCCTCGAACCACTCAGCGCTTTTCCACTCTTTCTTCCCGTGAGCAGAGATGGCGGAGTTGTACACAGCATCATCCATGTCGCAGTCTGCAATGTGGTAGCTGCGAGTGAGGAGCACGCTGGCGAGGTTGGCGCATCTTGTGATGACTAAGTCGAGCTGGTGCCAGTGGCCTGAACGCGGGTGCCTCCAGGACACCTGATGGATCCGTTTGCAATTAAAGAAGGTATTGGTCATGCTTAAGTCTCGGAGGCAGCATAACTTGAGCAGTTTTTGGCCACTGTCGTTGATATTTCCCCTCCCAAATCTACCAAGGCATGTAGGACAAGCCTCGTGGTCAGCTCCTACTCTTGCATTGAAGTCTCCTAAGAGGTAGAGCCCTTTAGTGCTGGGAGTCTTAGATATTACTACATCTAGGGCCTGGCCTGAGGCTTATTTCAACAACATTCATGGGCCAACTAGTAACATTTCTTCTACTGACACTCTTTGGTGCACCACGCAAGATTGCTCTGCCCTACGACTGGATATTGGAAAACCATGTGACAGTGAACCAATTCCTGATTGGACACTCACATTGCACACGTCATCACACAGCTTCTATAAGCTTTTTTGCCTTCTTGCTCTCGGTCGGGTCGGTCGCATTTTTCTCTCCTCCTCCCTCCCCAACGTTCCTGCTACTGTAGCGTGTTTTGTCTGTGAGGCTGCCAGCCCTGCTCCTCTGGAAAATGGCAAAATGGATCTGATCAAGTGGTCTCTGAACGCAATTGATACTATTTTTTCCACAAGGCACTCGGGAGCGGAGGACCCGACCTGTCCTGCCGGGACACATGTGGCGGGTTATGTGATGGACAGCTGGCGGAGGTGGCAAGTCATGTGCCTGTACATGTTTACTTATTTGGAGCTGTGGTGACCGGGTTTCTGCTGTGTGGAGTGGCCACAGCACTGGTTTACCGGAAAATTAAGAAGGTGGAGGCGGCATTAATTGGCCCATCCAGGCTGCCCCACATGATTGATTCGATTGGAAGGGCAGTGTCAGCTCAAGTCGGCGGGGGTCAACCGCACATTGGAATCCATCTCGGGGAGAATGGCTGCACTGGAAAACCGCTTTGATCGTCTGTAAGACCACATCTCTCCTCTATTCAGGTGTATTTGGGAGCCACCCTGAAGTTTCAGACAGTGGAATCTGCCAGGCGTCTGTTAATCTGGATATCTATTTGGTTTCCAAACACCAGCTGTCCTTCAAGGTCGCTGGGATAAAATCCTCCCCCCGAAGAACACTCCTCGCTCCTCGTCTCCCCCTGACCCTCCCTTCCCAGTCCTGAGATGTTGACTGTGGGACCTTGAGACTCTGATGGACTGATTCAGGACTGGGATCCCCCCCCCCAGGATGGACAGATAAGGTCTGATGGCGCCTCAAGGGCGGCCTTTCCGGGCTGTCTGTCTGGACACATCCAAGTCTTGGCTGTTGTCTGTCGTGTTTTTTGTTTGTTTGTTTTGTTTTTGTTATGACTGTTTTCTGTGCTATGGGTTTTTTTTTTTTGCTCTCCAGTGGTGCTGCGGGAGTTCAACGCAGCAGCAATGGAGGTTTTTCTTTTCCCTTTCTTTCCTTGTGTGTGCTTTTATATGTGTTCATGTACCGGACCGGCTTATGTGTGTTGTTGTTTGTTAAGTGTGTCATGAGGCCGGTCAAGGTTTGCTCAGCCCTGCTCATGACCTAGGGCAGGGATATACATCTGGAGCTGATCCCCGGGCACCAAAAAGGCGACCTCTGCTCCTAACTGGCAATTAGGATGGGTAAATGCAGTAAACACATTTTATTGTGCAGGGAACATGTTCCTATGTGCATACGAGATCTGTCAATAAAGTATAGGTCCTTTTTATTTTTTCCAAAAACTATATGGATTTCATTCATATGTTTTTATGTCAGACATGCTTGAACCCTCGTGCGCATGCGTGAGTTTTTCCACGCCTGTCGGTGACGTCATCTGCCTGTGAGCACTCCTTGTGGGAGGAGTCGTCCAGCCCCTCGTCGGAATTCCTTTGTCTGAGAAGTTGCTGAGAGACTGGCGCTTTGTTTGATCAAAATTTTTTCTAAACCTGTGAGGCGCATCGAAGTGGACACGGTTCGAAAAATTAAGCTGGTTTTCGGTGAAAATTTTAACGGCTGATGAGAGATTTTGAGGTGATACTGTCGCTTTAAGGACTTCCCACACAGTGGGACGTCGCGCAGCGCTCCGAGGCGCCATCGTCAGCCTGTTTCAAGCTGAAAACCTCCACATTTCAGGCTCTATTGATCCAGGACGTCGTGAGAGAACAGAGAAGTTTCAGAAGAAGTCGGTTTCAGCATTTTGTACGGATATTCCACTGTTAAAGGAGATTTTTTTAATGAAAGACGCGTGGACGGATTGCAGCATCGGCTCGCAGCCGGCGCGACGCTCCGCCACAGGAAAAACACGTCTGTTGGAAGCCTTAAGGACAAGTTGGAACATGCCCAACTGTTAAACAATTTCTCAGATACTCACTCCACTGAAAGCCATCAAAAGCCGCCTGGATTTTACAAATGGTTATCAACACGGCGGTGTTTTTCCTGTGCCGCCGCACCGCGCTGGCTGCGTCCCAACGCACGGACACGTCCGCACGTCTTTCATTAAAAAAAATCTCCTTTAACAGTGGAATATCCGGATAAAATGCTGAAACCGACTTCTTCTGAAACTTCTTTGTTCTCTCACGACGTGCTGGATCAATAGAGCCTGAAATGTGGAGGTTTTCAGCTTGAAACAGGCTGACGACGGCGCCTCGGAGCGCTGCGCGACGTCCCACTGCGTGGGAAGTCCTTAAAGCGACAGTATCACCTCAAAATCTCTCATCAGCCGTTAAAATTTTCACCAAAAGCCAGCTTAATTTTTCAAACCATGTCCACTTCGATGTGCCTTACAGGTTTAGAAAAAATTTTGATCAAATAAAGCGCCAGTCTCTCAGCAACTTCTCAGACAAAGGAATTCCGACGAGGGGCTGGACGACTCCTCCCACAAGCAGTGCTCACAGGCGGATGACGTCACTGACAGGCGTGGAAAAACTCACGCATGCGCACGAGGGTTCAAGCATGTCTGACGTAAAAACATATGAATGAAATCCATATAGTTTTTGAAAAAAATAAAAAGGACCTATACTTTATTGACAGCCCTCGTATGACAATAAACTTTTTTTGAATCCTTTTGAATCCTTGAAGCCTTGAATCCTATGAGGACGACAAGCATGGTGGAGGGCTGCTTCAGAAGAGCGTACTTTTCTGCAAAAAAGAGTAAGTTTCTATCCAATATCATTAAAAAGCTGTGTATCATTAAATAAAACTTGTATTCCGCCATTGTATATGATGGCGTTGACCCCAGAGGGCTAAGACAAAAGTCTTGATAATTTACTGCCAAACTGGATAACTGCATAGAATTGTCTTATTTTTGACACTGTAAGCAAAGAGGAGGTGGGACTTTGGTGGGAGAATGTGCTCTAATAAGTACTGTTCTAGTTAAGCCTCAATTTACATACATAAGCTTCTCCAGTTAAATAAATTTACAGACTTGTCAGTCATATCTTCTCCTTCATCACTGACACCATCAGGGCAGATGCTGTTTAACTGGTCCCATATGATGCTTTTGTGCTTGCAGCTCAAAGGAAGAGAGCATTGTGCTGCCGAGTTGTGAACTGAGAACCTCCACTTAGCTGTACAACGTGTTCACAGTCTTCCAGCCCTGGACTGTCAAGGACAGGGTGACAGGACTGATTAAATTACACCCCGGAGCAGAACAGCCGAGACACAGGCAGGATAAACAAGAATAATAGTTTATTTGAATATAGGTGAGCTCCACAAGGGAGTAGCCTTCTTGCTTCTTCCTAACAGAAGGTAGTGTTCAAAAACCCAAAGTCTCTTTCACAAAAGGAAGTGTTTAAAACCCATAGTGAGTTAGGAAACACTGAGGAAATATCTTCCTACCAAAACGAGAGTCACTCACCCCGGGTAGATGTTCAGGAGGTGCAGAGACAAAAACACAGTAGGATTAACAAGTTGCAAAAATCAGATTGAACACTCACAACTTGCATCAGACACAAGAAAAAGAAAGAAAAAAAAAAACCCAGAGGACAACACTCCAAATACCATTACTCAAACAATGGACCCACCCTGGCTGAACAAACACAGTGGCTTAAATAGGCATATACGTAGCAGGTGCAAGTAATTGCTGAGGACATGTAATGAACCCAAGAGAACACCAGAGGGAGGCAGAGAGAGAAACAGGAGATAAAGAGCTGAGACAGACAGAAAGCAGTTTCGTGTGAGTCTGTGCTACTTGGAATCTGACTACCTGCTTGCACGCTACAAATGTATCAACCACAAGTACACCTCATGCAGCTCGGGGCCATGCCAAAGACTTTTGGCCAGTTGAAGCAGGACAGTGATGGAGCTGAGATGGAAGTCAGAAGCTGTGAAGTGTCCTGTCCACCTCAACCTACTGCCCCGTCTAAACTACACTAAAAAAAAAAAAAAAAACTTGCTCAGTGAACATAAAAAAAAAATTATGTAAAGTTCCACCCAAGTAAAATGTGTTAACCTAGCCAGAAACAATTTTGACCTAAGTCTAAATATGTTGAGACAACATGATGAATTTCTGTTACTGTTACTCAGTTACCATGGTTTAGGCCAACTAGATTTGTAAGAGTAAATGTAACAGAACTAAAAAGTAAGTCCCTTCAGCTGCTCCCTTGTTTGTGCTCAGGGTCGCCACAGCAAATCTGAGGTGGATCTGCATGTTGAATTGGCACAGTTTCACACCAGAAGCTCTTCCTGATGCAACTCCACATTACATGGAGAAATGTGATGGGTGGGGTTTGAACCAGGAACCTTTCGTACTGAAAGTGCACTAATCACTTGGCCACCACCCCTGCCCTGTCAGTAGTTACAACTACTTTTAAAATAGAACAGTTACGTGTCATCTTAACTTTGGTCTATTTGATCAGCACAATTTATGCAGATCCACCTTGGACCTGCCCTGAGATACTTAAACTCCTCCACTTGAGGCAATAACTCTCCCCTGACCCAGAGGGGCCAAGCCTGACAGAGGACCATGGCCTCAGATTTGGAGGTACTGATTCTCATCCCAGTCACTTCAAACTGGTCTTCAAACCTGCTCAGTGCACATCAGAGAGCCAACAGAACCACATCATCATATTCAAAAGACAAATATGCAACTCTGAGGTCACCAAACTTAACACCCTCTGGGGCCGAGCACGTCAGTCTGGGGGCCCCGTGCCCCTCCCTGGAGGAATTTCATTCATGTAGGAACTCCTTTAGGGAAAGTCCACTAGGTTGCGATCACAGTGCACCATCGTCAGTTACAAATCGCCGATTGTCGATTATGACTCTGGAATTCTCAGGTTTATCTTTGTGGGATTGGAAGCAATGGAATTGCATAAAGACGTTTTCTTCGTGGATGTGCAGTTTGTGGTCCTGATCTCATAATTACAAGATCTTTTCTCACAATTATGAGATAAGGTGTCTATTTTTTATCCAGTGAATGCAATGCACTAGTCAACACTACACATATCATTTCTGGTTTACATTTTTGTATTACCCAGATTATTTCATGAACCAGTCGAATCATTCACAATTATTTTAGGTAAAATCAGATAAAGCACAGTGTGTTTATCAATCCGTCAAGCCAATTACTGCATGCCCTTCCTCATCACATCCATAAATCTCCTCTTTGGTCTTTGGTCTTCCTCTTCTCCTCCTGTCTGGTGGTTCCATTCTCCGCATCCTTCTCATTGTCTTATGCCCATTGTCCCTCTTCTCCACATACCCAAACCATCTCAACCTCGCCTCCCATCCATCCTCGTCACTTCCTTGGAAAATTGCAGCATCTTCAGCTGTGCCACCTCCAGCACCACCTCCTACCTTTTTGTGAGTACCACGGTCTCCAGACCATTGTTGGTCTCAATTTGCTTTTGTGCATGATGACGCGTCCACTAATGAAAAAAACTGCTGTTTTCAGAGCATATTTAAGTACCCACCTGCAGATTCTGTGTGATGTATGTAATTATTAGTTTACAGAGTTCTTGTTCAGTCGTCAACGAGTGCAGGGAAATCAAGTAATGTTCAAGCCCCCCCCGACCTGCTAATGAAAATTCAAATTGCAGCACAAAATGTGTAAAGACCTTCATAGAGCTGTTATAGCACTGGATGGCCTGACTGTACTGATCCATGTAGCACAGAACAGTGGCTACCTGGTAATGAAATGGGGACATACCATTACTCAACATTGTGAGTGGACAGCGTCAAAATACTATTAACGTGATTAACCATTGTGGTTTTGTAACTGATACCTAGTTCTATCATATCTCTCTTTGCTTGTTTGACAATTCTTTGTTGTGCTTTGTTTATTTGATTTTTGTTGTTTGTAGTATGGCCAAAGCAAATGGTCACCCCTCTGAGTCTGTTCTGCTTCAAGTTTCTTCCTACAATCAAAAAAACACTGAGGGACTTTTTCCTTGTCACTGCTTGGGGGAATGGGTAAGTGTAGATCTTACTCTTGTGACATGTGTTAGGGTGATTTATTTTGTGCATTGTGGGTATATAAATAAATTGAATATAACTTAATTATTTGTTGATTTGAAATTCTATTATTATTTGTGAAAACTTAAATTAAGAAGTCTGTTACAGTGAGGCAAATAAGTATTTGATCCACTATCAATTTTGCACGTTTTCCCACCTACAAAGAATGGAGAGGTCTGTAATTATTATTGCAGGTACTCTTGGGAAAGTGTAATGACACGGACCCACAACAGGGGGCGTAAATGAACAGACAATAGATGAGTCAAAAATACAACACTTTACTGTTGTGAAATGTGCACAACGAAATACAGACAAATGCAGAATTTGGTTCACAATCAAAATATACAAAGTGACGTGTGGGTAGGCTCGAGGATAGGAGACGTCCGTCCCGAGTAGAACCGGATCCCACACGATTTCCACTGCCACCGAACCCAAAGGATACTGGAGCCACTAAGTCCTGAGTCCCCAGGTGGTCACCGTCTCCGACTGTCGGATCTGGTACTGCTGGCAGGAAGCAGAAGACAGAAGTAATGAGTGTGTGGAAAACACACCCAGTAAACAGTTAGCAGGTTTTTTTGTATTAGTCGGGTGGGAAAGACACCTCCACCTCCTGTACACAGTTTATGCAGAGTCTGTAATCCTACTTACTGAAGTTCGGAGTGAGGAGTGAAGTGCGTCACTCCTCCACCATCCGCGAACCCAGCCTCCAGCTGAAAATAGCGATCCAGACACCTGCAAATAGTTCAACACACACGAAAACACGTAACATGCGACAACACAACAGCGGCTGAGAATTTACCGTGAAGGTAGATGATATCTCGGCGACGAGGTGGAGATGTCGTCCGGCTTTTGTGTGTGTGGGTGATGACCAGGTGATTGGTGACAGCTGTCATAGTTGATGAGTGACAGCTGTCACCCCGGCTGTTCCTGTGAGGCGGCAGCGCCCTCTCGTGCAGGGCGCCCTCTGGTGGTGGTGGGCCAGCAGTACCTCCTCTTCAGCGGCCCACACAACAGGTGCACTTTAACTGTGAGAGACAGAAAAAAAAAAAAATCTGAAAATAGAGAAAGCACACAGGTGACAGTGGTCTGGAAAAACTCCCTCTGATGGTATTGAGAAAGAAACCTCAAGCAGCCCAGACTCAAAGGAGTGACCCACTGCTTAGGCCATTCTACCAAAAATGATTGCAATACAGAACACAACACAGCAACAGTTGATGAGAGTCCATGCAGGCGTCAGGCCACCGTCAGGAGGGGAGGGGGTTGGGGGGGGGGGGCATCAAGCCACTCGTATCTGTTCCTACAGCGTAGTCTGCCCCACATCTGCCACAGAAATCATCCAGTCCAGCACGTGGATCAAGCCACATCTCAGACAGAGAGAAAAGGGAAACAGAATCAGTCAGCCAGAAAAACTACACTTAATAATTCACCAGCATTAAGCAACAGGAAAGCAGAAGAAATACTAAGGTGATCAGCATTCACTAAAAGACCCAGACTTTAGATAAAGTTGAGGCTGCGGCCCGCTCTGTTTATTAATAAAATAAATTTCAAAGGGTAGAAAGCATATTACTGTACTATGCCAGGATGCTAGTCATAGGAAAGGGAGAATAAGTGCATCTTAAGTCTGGACTTGAAAGTCTCTACAGAATCTGACTGTTTTATTGATGCAGGGAGATCAATCCACAAAGCTGTTGCATGATAAGAGAAAGCTCTGTGATCCGGAGACTTTTTATTCACCCTAGGAATACAAAGTATCCCGCGCCCAGAGAACACAGAGCCCAGGCTGGTACGTAGGGCTTGACTAGGTCAGCTAAATAGGGAGGTGCTAGTCATGAATAATTTTATAGGTTAATAGCAGAACCTTAAAATCTGATCTCATAGGGACAGGAAGCCAGTGAAAGGATGCCAAAATGGGTG
This sequence comes from Thalassophryne amazonica, assembly GCF_902500255.1. Lineage (NCBI taxonomy): Eukaryota > Metazoa > Chordata > Actinopteri > Batrachoidiformes > Batrachoididae > Thalassophryne > Thalassophryne amazonica. The sequence continues at coordinate 82,365,183 of NC_047106.1, forward strand.
TAATATGGTCAAACTTTCTGCTTCCTGTCAAAAGTCTGGCAGCAGCATTTTGAACCAATTCGAGACCCCTAATGTATGGAAGTAAATCTGCACAGATTTACTTCCATACTAATGCTGGACCGAAAATAGAACATGGCATTAGTCCAATCTAGAAGAAACAAATGCATGAATCAGGGTCTCTGCATCAGCCATAGACAGGATGGGACAATTTGGATCATTTTGTGACGGGAAGACGAAAAAAAGTGAGACTGGGCTGCGATGTTTTGTTGGACCAAGAACCATCATTTCAGTCTTGTCTGAGTTCAAAAGTTGGAAATTGCTAGACATCCAGCTTTTCACTGACGCAAGGCAATGAAATTACCAGCAGTTATCATCATGTATAACTGAATATCATCAGCAATGAAAAGTAATCCCAAAACGCCGCAATATGTGTCCAAGGGGTGCTATAACCCCTGGCAAAAATTATGGAATCACCGGCCTCAGAGGATGTTCATTCAGTTGTTTAATTTTGTAGAAAAAAAGCAGATCACAGACATGACACAAAACTAAAGTCATTTCAAATAGCAACTTTCTGGCTTTAAGAAACACTATAAGAAATCAAGAAAAAAAGATTGTGGCAGTCAGTAACGGTTACTTTTTTAGACCAAGCAGAGGAAAAAAATATGGAATCACTCAATTCTGAGGAATAAATTATGGAATCACCCTGTAAATTTTCATCCCCAAAACTAACACCTGCATCAAATCAGATCTGCTCATTAGTCTGCATCTAAAAAGGAGTGATCACACCATGGAGAGCTGTTGCACCAAGTGGACTGACATGAATCATGGCTCCAACATGAGAGATGTCAATTGAAACAAAGGAGAGGATTATCAAACTCTTAAAAGAGGGTAAATCATCACGATGTCGGTTGTTCAGTCAGCTGTGTCTAAACTCTGGACCAAATACAAATAACATGGGAAGGTTGTTAAAGGCAAACATACTGGTAGACCAAGGAAGACATCAAAGCGTCAAGACAGAAAACTTAAAGCAATATGTCTCAAAAATCGAAAATGCACAACAAAACAAATGAGGAACGAATGGGAGGAAACTGGAGTCAACGTCTGTCACCGAACTGTAAGAAACCGCCTAAAGGAAATGGGATTTACATACAGAAAAGCTAAACGAAAGCCATCATTAATACCTAAACAGAAAAAAACAAGGTTACAATGGGCTAAGGAAAAGCAATCGTGGACTGTGGATGACTGGATGAAAGTCATATTCAGTGATGAATCTCGAATCTGCATTGGGCAAGGTGATGATGCTGGAACTTTTGTTTGGTGCCGTTCCAATGGGATTTATAAAGATGACTGCCTGAAGAGAACATGTAAATTTCCACAGTCATTGATGATATGGGGCTGCATGTCAGGTAAAGGCACTGGGGAGATGGCTGTCATTACATCATCAATAAATGCACAAGTTTACGTTGATATTTTGGACAATTGAAAGGATGTTTGGGGATGATGAAATCATTTTTCAAGATGATAATGCATCTTGCCATAGAGCAAAAACTGTGAAAACATTCCTTGCAAAAAGACACATAGGGTCAATGTCATGGCATAGGGTCAGTGGCATGGCATAGGGTCAATATCAATGAGCAGATGTGATTTGATGCAGGTGTTAGTTTTGGGGATGAAAATTTACAGGGTGATTCCATAATTTTTTCCTCAGAATTGAGTGATTCCATATTTTTTTCCTCTGCTTGGTCTAAAAAAGTAACAGTTACTGACTGCCACAATCTTTTTTCTTGATTTCTTACAGTGTTTCTTAAAGCCAGAAAGTTGCCATTTGAAATGACTTTAGTTTTGTGTCATGTCTGTGATCTGCTTTTTTTCTACAAAATTAAACTACTGAATGAACATCCTCCGAGGCCGGTGATTCCATAATTTTTGCCAGGGGTTGTATATAAAGGGAGAAACGCAGGGGGCCTAAGAGGCCCCTCCAAAGATTTTCTATTGGGTTCGTGTCTGGACACTGGCTAGGCCACTCCAGGACCTTGAAATGCTTCTTATGGAGCCCCTCCTTAGTTGTCACTGTGTGTTTGGGGTCATTATCATGTTGGAAGACTCAGCCACGACCCATCTTCATTACTCTTACTGACTGAAGTAGGTTGTTTGCCAAAATCTCATCATACATGACCCCATCCATCCTCCCTTCAATATGGTGTAGTCGTCCTGTCCCCTTTACAGAAAAGTACCCCCAAAAATTATGTTTACACCCCCATGCTTCACATGGGACGATGTTCTTAGGGTTGTTCTCATCCTCCAAACACGGCAAGTGGAGTTGATACCAAAAAGGTCTGTTTTGGTCTCATCTGACCACATGACCTTCTCCCATGCCTCATCTGCACTCTAAAACATTGCAGCCTCGTTTAGTTATGTCCACTTGCTAGCTCTCTTTAACATGAAGAGCTCTTACAAGTTTTGAATGTTGAACTCAACTTTACAACTCAGCTCAGCTTGTAAGATCCAAATAGGTGTCTTTTATACAGGTAACAAGTTCAAACAGGTGCAATTAATACAGGTAAAGAGTGCAGACTTCTTAAAGAAAAACCAACAGGTCTGTGGGAGACAGAATTCTTGCTGGTTGGTAGGTGATCAAATACTTATTTCATGCAATAAAATACAAATTTATTGTTTAAAAATCATAAAATGTGATTTTCTGAAAAAAAAATTGATTCTGTCTCTCACAGTTGAAGTGTAGCTATGATAAAAATTACAGACCTCTCCATTCTTTGTAGGTGGGAAAACTTGCAAAATCAACAGTGGATCAAATACTTATTTGCCTCACTGTATATTATAATAGCTTTTACATTTTCTAGTGCAAATTCTATATATGCATGAAAAACTACAGTAAATTATGTTTGGAGAAGATTAAAAAATATCTGACATTCTTACATCTGACTGAAAAAGTAACTTATTGTATGAGTTTGCTAAAAATCAGAGGGAAAGAAATTTATAAGAGTTGTACATTGTTTCAGTAAGCTAATATAATTATGTCTTAAAGTGGATATTAAAATTTGTTGCCAAAAACATTATAAAGACACATAGATGATCCATCCACCCATTATCTGATCCCACTTATTCTAAAGAAATACAGACAGACAACCTCAGGCAGGAGTCCAGATATGGACTTCCTTGACTTATGTCACAGAAGACGAACAAACTATGACATGCCTAAAATTTGATAATAACAAGTTAGTAACATGTACAGTCAGAAAAATGTGGAACTTTGGGATATTCTAGTCAATAAATATTGTTTCTTTAGACCTCATTCTGTTCTTTATTGGCTTATTGTTAATCAGTAGATGAACTGTTTCAAAAGAGGGTGGACTGCAGGGGTAGCACAGGGGTGTACTGTAGGTGTGACCGTGAAGCAATGGCGATTGGATTCCATGGGTTGGGTAGGATGTCCCCTTAGCAGACATTTGGTTCAATCCTCAGGGAAATCAGGACTGGCTCATAGATAGAAAGGTTTCAAAAATGATTATTATTTTTTTTTCATTACCCGCCTGTCACTATTTCATCACTTTGGAATGTATAAAAAGGCCTGAAACTAGAATACGAGGTCTGTTAGAAAAGTATCCGACCTTTTTATTTTTTCAAAAACCATATGGATTAGAATCACGTGTGATTGCATCAGCCAAGCCTGAACCTTCGTGATAAGAAGCATCAAGAGAAAACACTGGCATTCACCTAAATGGGAAGGGCCCTATCAAGTACTACTCACAACACCCACAGCTTTGAAAATTGGGGAAAGAAGTACATGGATTCATTTAACTCACTGTAAGAAAGTCATTTCTGCAGACACAGACAAACAGTAAGAACAGTAGGACAAGACTAGTAATAGTGTGTGAGCTTGGTGTTAAGATCCAGGTTAGACACGAAAGCTAGCAGAAGACATTAAGAAGCCACTGTTCTGAACATAGGTGTGCTGTAGTGTGCAGAAATGGCGAAAGAAAAAAAATAAAAAGAACGAGGGTTTCTGGACCCCACGGACAGTCCTTGTTATGCTACTTTTCTTTTTTGAATTGGGATTATTATTAAAAGCCATGAGCACGGGACATGATAATAAGGATCACATCCACAGATTGCAGAGACCAAAAAGAAGTAACGAAGACCCCAGTCCGATAATAAATGCCACAGTACATAGCTGTAATGGGAATAATGCGTACCGATTTGGTGTACAAGCCTGCATTCCTAGAAATACATCTGTGATCATCTCTGTACCATATAGTGGTCTTACCCATGGAATGCCAGATGGTGACAGAGGGACTAATTACGGAAATAGTTTCTCATGGTATATGACCAACGATCAACAAGATAGGAGATGGGAAACGTTGGTAGCCGATGAATGGAGTAGATGGACACCAAGATGGGCACAAACCGAGTGGGCTAAGTACCAGAGTCAAATTCTCAAAATGTATCAAACAGATGATAAGCTGTCTATAGTGGTGAATACCACAGAAAAAGGAACCATATTCCCACCTGATATAGAGGGAGACTGTTGGTTGTTCCTCCTTTGGATATACAAACAAGGAAAAGATCCGTATTTCCATTTCTTCCTCTGTGAAACAGATAGAGTACAGCAACCAATATTGACCGAATTAAGTACGTCAAAGGGGGTGTCCATACAAGCAAAGGGGGTGCCCATACAAGCAAAGGGGGTGTCTGTACAAGGCACAAAAGACATGAAGGCAGATGACTGGTTCCTAGTAACTACAGGAATTAGTGGACAAAATAACAATTGGCTTTTAATGGCAGAACAAGCAGGACTAGCAGCAAAGAAGGACTGTGTTGTATGTATGGGACCCAGACCTATATTACAGGTAATACCGGCAGCATTACCCAAAGACTGTCTACTGACTGCTATGACACAGACATACATTGCGGCAAACAACAAATGTTCTAAGTGGGACAAGATCTATCCAGTGACCAAATTGACTAAGATTAAACCTTTATTCTCAAGCAAAGTTGGGCATGCTAACCATACATGTGTACACTTGACAGGGACAAGTAAGACTTTGGGTAGCTTAAACCACACCGCCTGGTGTAAGAATGTGGTCCATAGTACTCCCACATTCAAACCTGTCGGGAGGAGTGACGTATGGTGGTGGTGTGGGGATAACAGAATCCTTGACAGACTGCCACGAAATGTGTCAGGTTATTGTGCATTAATATCATTATTGTTACCAGTTGAAGCCATACCCATGACCCCTGAAGACGTTACGACATATGCAGCCTCTCTTATTCCTGAAGATTGGCAGAAAGGCATAGCCAGACATAGAGTAAAAAGAGATTGGAAAGGAGTGGGAAATCCAACATATATTGACGCAATAGGAGTCCCCAGGGGAGTGCCTGACGAGTATAAACTGGTTAATCAAATAACAGCTGGATTCGAATCTTCCATCTGTTGGTGGTGTTCAATTAATAAAAACGTGGACAGAATAAACTACATCCACTACAATGTACAGAAATTAGGAAATTGGACTGAGGAAGGATTTAAGGCTGTCCATTCACAGTTAGAAGCCACGTCCCTTATGGCCTTCCAGAATCGTATTGCTCTGGATATGTTGTTGGCAGAGAAAGGAGGTGTTTGTGCCATGTTCGGAGAACAATGCTGCACATTCATTCCCAACAACACGGCTGCAGACGGCAGTCTCACTCAAGCCATTGACGGGCTGAGGACGTTGAACAGGAAGATGAAAGAGCACAGTGGAGTAAACACCGAAGGCTGGGATTGGTGGCTGGAAGGGATGGGAAAATGGAGGTCTTTGATTTCTTCACTATTAGTGTCTATAGCAGTATTTGCTGCAATTCTAACATTGTGTGGATGTTGTTGTATTCCATGTCTCCGAGGCCTTGTAAATAGAATGATAACCACAGCAATAAGTCCAGGACCAGGAGGGGGTCCGGCATCATATCCACTTCTGGGGACAGACGACAACGAGGAGGACGATGGCTCTCCTGACCTGTACCCAGACCAATGGAAGTATGATGACCCAGACACCGATGATGGTGACAATGACGACATCACCTCTGGGGTGTAAGCCTAGAGAGAGAACATACCATGATGAACCTCTTAGTGAAAATCTCAAAAAGAAGTGCTAAGCTGAGTGATGCCTACTGTATGTTTAACAGGCGATAAACAGGAGGGGAATGTTAAGGATTTTGTATATATGTTATCACTGTTAAACATTTGTACATTTGTCTTCTTTCTCATGAGAACGGTGTTGTGCTGTTTTGCACTTCACCCTGAGAATGTACGTGTTATTCAACCTTGTTTTAGCTTTGTCTTCTTTCTCATGAGAACGGTGTTGTGCTGTTTTGCACCTGTCTTAATGCAATCCTGAGAATTCAATTTTGTTTTAGCACTCTGGGGTCAATCTGAGCTGGGAATGAAGGGCTGGATGTACTTATTATTATAATATAACTTTGTTTTCGCAGCCTCTAACGACTGGGAGTAAGAGAACGTTTTGACTATTGTGATGTGGTGTTTAGTGTGAAGGAGTGTGAAAGACATGACACTTCAGGCAGATGCAGAACAGCTGATACCTGCAACAGACGAACGAGATGTGCTGACCTGAAAGTGTTCTTCCTTACAGCTGCACTTATTGAAGTATGCGTTTATGTTATGGGAAGAAACTTGTCTTGCGTCATCACCCCCACCCTTAGGACAAGTTTCTTGTTTATGTGATGAGGGCGTCTCTTAATAAAAAGAGCGGAAAAGCAGGCCAGACTTTAGTGTAGCCTTGGTGTACAGCCTGGCCGCACTCCGCGCGTAAAATTTGACTTTCTGTCTCACTGGTGTTTCTTGACTCTGTTTGTCTTGTTAAAGGTTTTAAAAATGTTTGGAGGAGAAAATACCCAACATTGACTGGGGGCTCGTCCGGGATCTCAACAACACCGGAGGTGTCCGGCGGAGGTCGTCAAGTCCAGACGTAAATCCTTGGCCAAGGTCCGATCGATCGATTGATCGTGTCTGCAATTGTCGACCACCGTTGGCATCGTCTGGTTGACGAGATTTTCCCGAAGAAGACAGACAGGAGGTCGAGTCAGTGAGTAAAATTTCTTTGTAAACAGTACTGAGTGAGTGGTGATCAGATCACATAAACAGTTAAATTCCGCAAGCGATGATACAGAATCGTCTGTTAATGAAACACAGTTAAACTCTGTAAGGAGGGTGCGGACTCCGCTGTTTTAATACGCGTACCGGTAGGGGATAAAAGTGATCACATAAAACAGTTAAACTCCGTAAGCGATGATACAGAATCGTCTGTTAATGAAACACAGTTAAACTCTGTAAGGAGGGCGGACTCCTCTACGGTTGCGAGGGACGCACGTAGTTAAATTCCGGAAGGAGGATACGGACTCCTCTGTTTTAATACGTACAGGAAATCCCGGGTAGGAATATGTGCACTGTAAAAAAGCAGTTAAATCTGGCAGGGACGGCGGAGTCCCCTAATGCAGGACATTAGTTAAATTTCACGGGAGGGCGAGCTCCCCTGACATAAGAATACGCGTACGATTATTAGGAGTGTTTCTATGTGTAAATAGTGTTTTGCGCAAGTGTAAATAACTGTGTGAAAGTGTAATACTTTGGACAACGTTAGTGACAACCGTGCGTGTGGAAGCAGCAGGCAAGTGATTCCGCTTCCTACGGGGAGGTGAAAGGAATCAACCACACAACGGCAAATTGATTGTCACGTCCAAAGAAAGTGTGAAAACTTCAGATTTAGAACACCCTAGGTGTGCCCCCGTCTGAAGTCCAAATTATAACAAGGGATAAAAAATATAATAAAAATGGGGGGTAAGACGTCTAAAAATAAGGAAAATTTATCAACTGACGACTGGAAATTTATGGAGGCAAAAAATCCAAAAGCAACAAAGAAATTGGAGACCTGGATAAATAAACATGACTTTGACGGACGACTGAACATGATCAGCATACAAAAGCTGAAGAAGGAGTTAGAACGGGAACATAAAGGTGATGAGAAAAAGATGCAGAAAGTAGGGGCAGATTTAGTGGCATTTTGGGAGGAGGAAGCAGAGAACAGACAGAAAGGAGCAGAGAAGCGACGATTAGAGAAAGCGAGGAAAAAGAAAGCTGTAGGTAAGGCAGAAGAAGATGTGATAATTCAGCACAGAGAGCCAGAACAGCCTCAACAACCACCGCCGGCTGGATCGTCGGTGACAAAGAGACCTTTATCTCCTCTACCAGAGGATGACGATGTACCGCCACCACAGTATGATTTGGCAGTAAAACCTAAGGTAAAAAGAGAAAAACCAGAAAAACCACAAACACGCAGTCAAGCGAAAGTGCCTACAGCCCCTCCCATGGTGGAACATAGTGATCAGGGAGGTGCCTATCCTATGATAGAAGTACCAAATCCTCGTGCAGGAACAGCAGGACAGCTACCAACCATGCTCGTTTATCGGACATGGAATGCTGATGATATCAAAGCAGCAGTCGACATGATACCATCGCCACATGTCGATATCGAGGGCTTTATGCAGGATATAGAAAACATTAGAACATCTTACCACCTTAATGGACCTGAAGTCCAACAGGTGTGGATGAAAGCATGTGGCCCTAAATGGAGTCAGGTACGCGGAGACTGGAATCCTGCAGATCAACAAGGCGTACCACTGACACATGATGATCTAGTCTTGAAAACAAGAGTGGAAGCTATGATTACACGTGCAAAAGGAGTGTTAGGACCAAAGATAAATTATACTGAAATTACCAGGACAACTCAGAAAGAAGGAGAGCCATGGACAGAGTTTAGATGCAGATTTGAGAATGTATTTAGGGTCCATAGTGGCATATTGCCAGGAACACCAGTGTATGAACAACAATTGAAAAACGCTCTGATCCAACATTCCAATAAGGATATAAAAGCTTGGATACAGAAACATTGGATTGGATTGCCTACAGGCACATTGGAAGAAACACATACACACTGCTGTCATGCAGAAGAAGTCTTAAAACAGAAAAAGACAAGAAACAGCGACAAAGGAGTGTATGTAGCACATGGAGATGATGAAATATATTACCAGCAGGGCAACTTAAGACAGCAGAAGCAGTGCAAACGCCCCCAAAAGCCATGGCAGAATAGACAAGGTGGACAGCCACAACGTCAAGGACCATGGCAACCACAACAGCAGCACAGACAGGGAGGGCCACCACGTGGTCCCCTGATTTGTTGGAACTGTGGAAGAGAGGGACATATGTATAGAAATTGTCCGAATCCACCTACTGAGGGAGCAGCAGGAGGAATTCCACAACGGAATAATCCTCCACAGCCACAGTATCCACAATGACTAGAATCCATAATCCATGATTCCACATCAGATAGGCAGTCTGAATCTGTATGTATGGATCTGTGTGCCTTGCTGGGAAATCCGGTACCAAAACCAGAAGTGACTTTGTTGGTAAATGGACGACCAGTGACATTCCTTTGTGATACAGGAGCATGTAGAACCACATGTAATGACAACATACCTGTCCATCAATTAAGCAACGAAATCTTTAGGGTTCGCTCTGCAAATGGACAAACATCAGACGTCCCTATCACCAAACCCATAACGTTGACAGATCCATTTGGCCTGACGTGTACTATGTCAGTGTTGAGCATGCCACAATGTCCAGTTAACCTCCTAGGACGAGACGGATTGACTGCATTGGGCTTGTCCATAATTGTGGAACAAGGGAAATTAGTTGTTGAACGCACAGGAGGCGTTAACATGGTAAGAGAAGAAAGCGCTGACCCCACATTCCACTATTACTATACATTTGACATCTCAGAAGAAGATGCTGCAGGATGGGGTAAAGATGTCGTCTTGCAAGCGACAGCCCTACTAAAAAATCCTGAACAACAGATGTCACCACCTGACCTGCATGTCACAATGTGGCATAAAGATCCTCCAGGTCCGGATGGTGACTATGAAACTAAATTGAAAAATGTTTCACCTGTGAAGCTGACAATGACCGATTTGATTCATGATGGCAGCTCAACAGCTGTCATAACAGTAACAGGCGCCACTGAAGATGTATCAAAATTGAGATTCACAGGTATGCCATTACATATGTCACTTTGTAAGCCATATTTGACAGAATGGCAAGAATTGGGACTGACAGTCATAACAGCTTTGTCAGCCTCTGATTGGAGTAGAGTTGGCCCACGAACGGAGTTCAGTCCATCAACCAAGTTGTATAAAGTGCCAGTTAATGTCTCATTGGTGCTGACAGCTGGAACACACATTGATGCGTCCACTTCACAATCCTGAGTGTTTCAGTTGAGTCCTGAAGAGGATGCTCTTCTCTCTTCAGTACCGTCAGGATTGTGGACAACAGGTCCTTCAGACGTAGGACTGATTAAAAATGCACAACCTGTAGTTATAAGGCCAAAAACAGAATACAGACCATGTGTAAGACAGTATCCATTGAAACCTGATGCAATTGACGGAATCAGGCCAGTAATAGAGGATTTATTAACAGCAGGAGTAATAGTGCCATGTCCAGATTCACCATGTAACACACCCATATTTCCGGTAAAAAAGGCTCCGCCCTCAGTGGGGTGGAGAATGATTCAAGATCTGCAGGCAGTAAATGCTGCTGTGATTAAAAGAGCACCATGTGTCCCAGATCCACACACCTTGTTAAATTCGCTGAGACCAAATTCTAATAGTTTCTCAGTAATTGACATAAGTAATGCATTTTTCTCTGTGCCAGTACATCCAGATAGTCAATTCTGGTTTGCTTTTACCTTTAAAGGACAACGATATACATTCACCAGATTACCGCAGGGTTACGCAGAGAGCCCAACTATTTATTCTCAAGTCATGTCAGCATGTTTAGCCAATTTCGTTCCACCGGCAGATAGCCAACTGTTAGTGTATGTTGATGACATTTTGATTGCCTCTGACACACGAGAAAACTGCATAACTGACACAGTAGCATTATTATGTTTCTTATTTGACAATGGCCACAGAGTGAGTAGAAACAAAGTTCAGTTGTGTAGGGATAAAGTAAAATATTTAGGACATGAGTTATCAGCCACAGGGCGCACGATCCTGTCTGACAGGAAGGAAGCAATTTTGCACGCTCCAAAACCACAAACCAAAAAGCAGATGATGTCATTTCTTGGATTGACAAATTACTGCAGGGCATGGATTCCTTGCTATGCAGAGTTGACTAGTCCACTTTCTGATTTGATGTACAAAGATGATATTTCAATGTCAACCGTGTTGGAATGGAACAAAGATGCTGAGGAAGCCTTTGTAAAAGTAAAGCAAACATTAGTGTCATCCACAGTTTTGGCACTACCAGATTATAGTAAACCATTCATTCAAACAGTTGATTGTAAGAATAAGTTCATGACTAGTGTTTTGGTTCAAGTGTATGGCTCAAAATTGAGGCCAGTTGCCTACTACTCATCTAAATTGGATGCGGTAGCAAGTGCTTTACCACCATGCGTACAGGCTGTTGTTGCAGCCTCTATGGCTGTTCAAAGTAGCAGTAATGTTCTATTCCATCAGCTGACATTGAAAGTTCCACATGCAGTCTCTGCACTTCTGTTGCAGACAAACATGAGCCTTTTGTCCCCAGCAAGACATCTTTCGTGCATGTCCTTACTATTATCACAGCCACACCTTACGATAGAGCGATGTACAACATTGAATCCCTCCACATTGATACCTTTACCTGAGGATGGTGAGCCGCACAATTGTCTTGATGTAGCAACAGTTTGTACAAAAGCATGCCCAGACCTCCGGGACACACCCATCCCAAACAGTACAATCGTGTATGTGGATGGTTCTTCCACCAAAAATGCTTATGGGCAAACGCAATCTGGATATGCTGTCGTCACAAATTCAGAAGTATTAGATTCTGCTTCATTGCCATCGTCATTTTCAGCACAAGCAGCTGAATTAGTTGCTTTAACTGCAGCTTGCTATCTGTTTCAAGGTACGGCCGTATCAATTTATACGGACAGCCAGTACGCTTTCAGCACAGTGCATGTGTTTGCAAAACTGTGGGAGGAGCGTGGAATGGTGACATCGTCTGGAAAGCCAGTGACTCATGCCACTGCCCTACTGCAAGCTGTGAAGTTGCCTCAACAAATTGCTATATGCAAATGTGCGGCTCACACCAATGGCTCTGACAGTGTTTCAAAAGGAAATGATTTTGCTGACAGAGCAGCAAAAGAGGCAGCAGCAGCTTCTTCTATTTTTGTTGTACAGGAAACTACCCCAGAGTTGCATTTAGGTCATACACTGCTTGCTGACATGCAACAGCAGGCAACTGACAGAGAGAAACAAATGTGGATAGCTAAAGGAGCTACGTATGCGAATGGCTTGTACGTATGACCACAAAAGAAACCCATATTGCCAAAAAATATGTTTCAATGGGCAGCTATTATGAGCCATGGCGTGACGCATGTCTCATCAGGGGGTATGATATCAATCAATCAATCAACTTTTTTCTTGTATAGCGCCAAATCACAACAAACAGTTGCCCCAAGGCGCTCCACATTGCAAGGCAAGGCCATACAATAATTATGAAACACAGTCTACGTCTAAAGCAACATAACCAAGGGATGGTCCAGGGTCACCCGATCCAGCCCTAACTATAAGCCTTAGCGAAAAGGAAAGTTTTAAGCCTAATCTTAAAAGTAGAGAGGGTATCTGTCTCCCTGATCTGAATTGGGAGCTGGTTCCACAGGAGAGGAGCCTGAAAGCTGAAGGCTCTGCCTCCCATTCTACTCTTACAAACCCTAGGAACTACAAGTAAGCCCGCAGTCTGAGAGCGGGCTT